>NW_004524597.1:4597600-4601834 GCF_000260255.1 Octodon degus
AAAAAAAAAAAAAAAAAAAAAAACCTGACCTAGAGGGTCCATTTTTCTGTCCACTACCAAATATTACAGGCTGAACCAGCAGGTACATAGTGATGGTGTTAAGGATCAGAAAGGCCTGAAACCTGTTTGCAAACAGTATCATATCTTGTCAGCGCAGGGGGCAGACATAGAAACAAGGTGGGCAGAAGCGTGCCAGCCAGCTCCGGGCATCTTCTCCCAGTTGTTTTGTCCTCCCCAGAAGTTTTCCTAAAGACTTTTCTAGCCAAAATTCATCCTACTCATTGTTTCCACCCCTTAGTCTCTACCTTAATATTGCTGCAGGCAGGTGAATGAGCAAAACAGACCAAGGGGACAAAGTATTCCATATGCATGCAGTAGATTTCTTTCCCCTCCACTTCATTCACCAGGGAGGGCACAATCCATCCCCCCAGCCCCACTGCTCCACACACTCACATACATTGAGAACAGTGTACAGGATACAGGAAAGTCTCATTATTCTTCATAGGAGGTGAGAGCAGGAGTTTGGAGTTTTGCAGGATGGGTAGCCCCGGGAAATTTGTAGAGTGCAGATAAATAGAGGACTTCAAAATAATCAAAGACATGGAATTGAGGAGCAGAACAGCTCTTACCAGTGTTAGGGGAGAGATGGCTAAGTTCTAGAGATCTGGTATATAACATGGCACCTATAGTTAACAATGCCATATGGTACACTTAAAAGTTTAAGAGGATAGGTTTCATGTTAAGTGTTCTTACCACTTTAAAGTAACATTTTAAGTAAAGGCAGACAGGAGAGGGGTGCTAACTCTTTGCTCAGTTGGCAGCATTTTGCCTTCCATGTGCAAGAGACTTTGTTTACTCCCTTTTGTGGTACAGATTACGAGGGAAATCCATACTCAGTGGATGCCCCGTCTCTGGGCCTCTCACCTCGCTCTCTCCTCTCCATCAACATAACACCAAACTTTGGGAAGTCAGGGATTTATAGGTCCTGTCCACTGGTGCATTATCACCACACATTTGTTGCTTGCACAAGGAAAGGCAAGGGAAGGAGGGAAGAGAAAGAGAAAAGAAGGAAAGGAAAAAGGAGGAAAGGGGAGGAAAAGGAAGGGAGAAGAAGAGAGAGGAAGAGGACAGGGCTAGACAGGAAAGGGGAAGGAAGGGGGAGGAGGGAAGTAGAGGCAAAACAGAGGAGAAGGGAGCAGAACAGATGAGAGGAGGGAGAGAGATATAAAACAGAAAGACTGGGAAAAGATGGAAGAATGAGGGGAAATAAAGAAAAACAGTAGAGAAAGAGAGAGAGAGTGAGGGGTGAGAGGAGAGGTGAAGAGAAGCCAGAGGTAAGGGAGGGAAAGAAGAGAATGGGGTACGGACTAAGGGAAGAACAGCAGTCAAATTCAAAGGGGAAAAAAATGCCAGTGAGCAGTCCACATGCCCTATAAGACTGAGGAACTTTTGGAGACAGTGACACTAAATTAAATTTTAAAGTGTTGGTGGTGTGTGCATCACCTCTAACCATTAATGCTTCCTTGTACACAGTGGGCTTGTGTGGTGGCGCATGTTACTCTGGGGTCTGAAAACTGAGTGAAAATCAGAGATGAAGACTTTGAATGAACAGCAGCTCTGAGCACTGCAGTTACATCTCAGGAGTAGGCAGAAGCCCTGAAGAGGCTGAGGTCTAGGACTGTAGCCAGTTTAAAGTTAGAAAGCTGGAGAATTTAGGGTCACCTTGGCTGCAGATCTAAATGTAAGTTAAAGATTGTGACCATCTTAAAATATAATGTGAGTGATGTTTGAGAACACAGAACAGCTTGTACAGCCCTATGTAAAACAAATGCAAATTATATGCAAAAGTACGTTTGTCCTTTTTGGGCTAGTTCTGACTTCGGGGCCTTCTGAGTGTCAAGCCCATGGAGAGACTCAGACATCCAGTTAACTTAGCGGATTGTGAGTCACTCACTCACTGTGCAGTCCCAAGATGCCCTTGCTGGTTGTACAGAGAGTGTGAGGATTTGCTTAGTTGATACTTGCTGAAACAAGGGAGCCAGGAGACAGCCTGTCTCAGAAAATAGTGGATTGGCCTCACGAATGAAGTGAGTTTCTTCTGAGGTTGCGCTGGGTTCCAACTGGAGCCCATGAATGTTTTCTCAATGCTTAAAATTCAGGATCATGAGCAGTTTTGACTGCATAGTTCAGTGGTATGAAGCACATTCCTAGTATTCTGCAACCATTGCCACCATCTTTCTCCAGGACTCTTCTCATCTAATAAAACTGGATCTCTGCACTCATTAAAAGTTACTAATTCCCTTTTCCTCCCTTCCCTTCTTCCCTGGAACCCACTATTCTATTTCTAGCCTGTCTGATTTTGCTTATTTCACATAAGTGGGATGATAACATTTCACATTTCTACCAACAGGGAATGAGGATTTCAATTTCCTCATATCTTTACCATTTACTCTCTTGTTTTTTCTTTTTTACTGCACCCACATTACTCAGGGTGAGGTATATCTCAAGGTAATTTTGGTTTGCCTTAATTTAATGATTAGTGATGTGTCATATTTTGTCATGTGCTTACAGGGTATATGTTCATCTTTTTTGGAAAAATGTCTTTTCTAGTCCTTTGCCCACTCTTTTTTTTTTTTTGTAATGTATTTAGAACAAGGTGTTCAGGGTCTCACTAGCTAGATTGTACTCATAGTGATCCTCCTGTTTTCAGCCTCCCAAGTGTTGGAATTACAGGTATGTGCCACCACAACCAGTCCCAATCACTGTCTCAGCATGCCTCTGGGGCAGGGCTGGCACAGCATGCCAGGGATCAAACCCGGTCCCTGCTCTTTGCCCATTCTTGATACAGGTTATTTGATTTTGGTGCTGATGTCACTAAGTCACTGTATTGATTTTTGCACACAGTGAAGGGGTTTTAGTGGGGAAATGAGAGATTCTTTAAAATGCAATAATTGTGTTATCCTTCCGTCCATCCTCCTACTGAGTTGTTTTGTTGCCTTCCTGGACTTCTGCAGATTCTGTTAACGCCATTTCCATCCTTAGTCTGCTCCTAGTCCACTCCCTCTTGGGAGCCAATAGCAGCTGCTAAGACATCTCTGAGCATGTATTTTCCATACGCACTCTCCATCCAGCAGCTTGGGTAAGCCCAGTATATAAAAACAAAATCATGGCAGTCTCCTGGATACGTCAAATCAAGCATGTCCTGCTGCACTAGATTAGGATTGTGCTTTCTCACTATGGTCCAAGGACATAAAGCCTGGTCCTGTCTGCCCCTCTGATGACACCTGTGGCACCCCTAGGTTATTCCCAGTGCTGCCACTCTGGTTCTATGATAGCTTGGCTGCACTAGTTGGTGGCACTGATGTCTGGCCTTCCCTCCTCCCAGAAGGATCGCTTGCTTCAGCCCAGCTTTGCCACTCAGGCTTCTCTCTTTCCCCTCCCAGTTTTTTCTCCAGGCATCTCTTTTACATTTTCTGGTTTTAATGCCTTCTGACCAGTTTTCCTTTCCTGAAGCTATATTGTATTTGTACAGATTGGGCACCCTAATCTAAAAATCTATGATGCTACAAAATCCAAAACATTCTGAGCATCCACATGGAGTTATAAGTGGGAAACGCCACAGCTTACTTGGTGATGCACAAAGGGGTTTAGTGGGGAAATGAGAATAAATGAAAGAGTAAACAAAATCCAAAAAGTGTAGAAGACATTGTAGAAGGAAAAGAAACTGCTCAAAAGGAAAGAACAACTGGCACGAGAGAAAGGAGAAAAGGAAAAAAAATGTATATAATAGCCAAGATAATTGTACTACTAATTTCTGTTGGTTTATTGAAATGAACAATTAATGCTTGATTTTTTTTAGCAAACTTATTGACCAATCTTGCATGTTTATGTCTGGCCAACTGAACAAGTACTGTGAAGATAACAATATGTAATGTAACAAAAATTGTTGATTTCCTATCATCTTGTTTTGAAATTCTATGCAGTTTTCATTTTTAAAAAAGTTTTTATTATCATTAAAATAAAAAAGTACATGACTGGTCAAATAGCTCAGTGGATTAAAGTGCCTGCAAGCAGGTGCAGGGGCCGTGGGTTCGATGCCCCGGGGTGCACTGAGACTGTGATTAAGACTAGGCATGGGGCTGGAGAGATGGCTCAGTGGTCTAAAGCACCTACTTAGAACAAGCTTAGCAAAAGCATCAGGGACCGCGGTTCAATCCCCCAGCACCACATGCCA
>NW_004524597.1:4602029-4631900 GCF_000260255.1 Octodon degus
CTAGAAGTGAGACCTTAAACACCCTGTAGACCCTTGCCTAAAATATAAAAAAAAAATACAGAGTACAAAAATATTTCTAACTATTGTACAATTTGCTCTCGCTTTCTGTGTATTAACGCTGTGCTTCAGCTTACATTCTATCTCTGACCTACCCCACGTACACACATTCAGAGCTGTCTCAGAGTCACACAATTTCACAAATGAGGAGAGAAAAAGGCAGAAATGGTACATAGACATTTGCATAACACGTGAACCTATCCCTACTAAGAGGTTTTCCTAGAAAACATAATAATGTCCAGTGGTATCATTTTTGGCACTCTCTCTCTGCTAGCAAATAGTGTTACTACCTTTAATTTGGATGTAGAGCCTGAGATTATAGCTCAGTGGTAGAGTGCTTGCATGTACTAGTATGTAGTAGTAACACACACACACACACACACACATACACACACACATTAATTTGGAATTTTGGCCTATTGGCTGTGGTTAATGGACCTTTTGCCAATGATGTATTACTAAGGAAGAAGCCATAAAAGACTACTGGGTAGGCAGCTGGCCATCTCCTCCACAATTCCTTTCTGCACGCTTTTCATTGGCTAGTATGTGCAGATCTCCATGCAAACAAGCAGAAATGTTGTATGCACGGTGTACCGCACTATCCCTCGTGCCTGCTGCAGCGTCTGACAGGCACGCCATAAATAGAGGTGCAATAAACATTTGCTGAATAAGGATGGAGCACAGTTGCGGTTATTTTCCAAGATGATGTTTAAAAATGCAGACCAAACCTTTCTGCCTCATTCACGTTCTTCCATAAGGCATAGCAACTTAATGTCGTGCTAGCCCATCCACCTTCCCACTCCACTCCCTGGGAAAACCTGTCTGTGTGAAACCCAAGCAGCAGCAGCATTCTTATAATCTGTGAGGAGAGCGAGGCTTCCTTTCTAAAAATCATTACTGCCTAGAGCTTCACATTATTTTCAAGGTGAATACCTGATTTACAGGCCAGAACAATTCAGACCCTTTTTATTGACGCTATGTGTTCATGTTGCAGAAAATAAAAGTGCAGCTACTGTAGGACTAGATGGCTCTCCAGAATTGCCCAGAAATGTGGCTCTCTCTGACAGCTGCCCGCATTCTGAACACCTTCAAGAATGAGCAATAGCAAGTGTTGTTCTCAAAACAGGTTCTTTTTGTCTAATTCCATCACTGCTCTCCTCAGAATACCAGTGGCCACCACACATGTGAAAGTGGACACTGGGCCTCCCAGTGTGCCTACGCGATGCCACAGCAGGGGTCTGGCTGTGGTAAACCTTCAGAACCTCCAGGCATCTGCTTCCTGTAACACACAGGCATCCACTTCCAATATTTTAAAGTGCGTGATTCAAGGCCCGGCCTGAAAACATTTATCATCTATTACTTTTTTCACCGATTACCATTCGATTTTTTAAATGATAAAACAGGGAAACCTTTAAACACTTGGTGGATCCTGAATTATTAAACATAAAAGGGCACTTTGGTGTATTTATTATCACACTGAAGGAAATCTTGTCTGGTTTGAGCTCTTAGCTCCTTAAAATGTCCCTCTCTATTCTGAAATGGAGTTAAAAATGCATTGCTGTAAAACTCCATCCAGTTTCAATTTTCTCATCATCAGTTCTGTCATTATGAGCTGTCACCCTTCCAGCCTGCATATTTCCTCTGGGGAGGAGGTTGGGCCCGTGGTGCTGAGGGCTAGGCTACCCAGGGCCCTTGGAGCTGCCACCAAGCCCCGTGGAACTGGTGCTGGCATGGTTTGTGTGGGGTCTTCCTTTGGGAGGGTACCCAGTAGCAAACTCCCTGCCCTGCAGCAATTTCCTTGAAACTAGTGTTGAGTTTTATTTCTGACTATTTTCTCCCCACTTTTTCCTTTATTCTTCTTTATGGAAGTGAAATTCACATAACATAAAATTAGTCATTTGCAGTGTACCATTGAGTGACATTTAGTACATTCACAGTGTTGTGTAACTACCACCTCTATTTGCAAAATGTATTTTTTTATATAATGCCCCCCTCAAAAAATAAAAAATAAAACCCTCAATAGTCATTAAGCAGTTGTTCTGTAGTCTCCTTCCCCTGGTGATTGTCATTACACCTTCTGTCTTGGTGGATTTGACTATTTTGGATATTTTACATAAACAGAACCATACATGATATGATCCTTTGTGTCTGGCTTCATCTCTGAGCTTCATGTATAAAAGGTCCATCTAGGTTGTCGCATGTGTCAGAATCACATTCCCTTTTGTTTATGACAAATCATAGTCCATTATGTAGATAGACCACATTTACTATATCCTTCACCCATTGGCAGCCATGTGACTTGTTTATTGCTTTTAATAACTGTAAAGAGTGCTGCTCTGAGCATCGGTGCATGAGCTCTTGTTTGAGTACCTATTTTCAATTCTCCCAGGTAAAAACCTAGGCATGGTCTTGCTAGGTCATGCAATCAGTCTATGTTGAAACTTTTGAGGAACTACCAGACTGTTTTCCATAGTTGCACTCATATTTCCTTAGATTTGCTCCCCAGGATGCCATTTTAACTTAGCATTCAGAAAACCATCATTCCAGGAACACATAAACACTCTGGAGATCCTCCGAGTAAGACTTTAACTTCATCGCAAATTGGACTTTTCCCCACTCCCGGAACAACACCTTGAAGCTCAAGATGCCAGGTCCATAGCTTCTTCTTTTGTTTCTCTTCATCCAAAAGAGAGTGAGCATATCATAGACTTGGAGAGGTCATGTCTGTGCTTTGTACAGCTTATGGAAGCCGTAGAATACTGTGTGGAGGACAGACAATGTGAAGAGGAAGAAGAACTATCAGAAGAGATTTAAAAAGAATAGTACCAGCATTCAGTACCTAGAAATGAGACAAAACAGGCTGGCTGCTCAGGGTGGCTTTATGGTGCATTTTTGAGCAGAGACTTTTAAATTTTCCTTAAAATTACCCAGCATTGCAGTCAAGGAGGTAACTACAAGTTTGGTATATGTCAGATAACCCAACACCCCTTCTGCATACCACTACAACTATACTTAGCTGTGAACGTTTATTTTTGGCTCAGAATTCCACCTCCCTTTCTCTGCAAATGCTGTCCTCTTTGCCCAAAATACCATTCCATAAATTGTGTCAGGAAAATGACTTTTCCCTCCACACAAATGTGATAAGCATCTCTTCATCCCTCCAACCTTCCAAAACGCCTTTTCTAGCAGGAGCCCTACCCATGTAGACATAAATCATTCAATTTTGCTTAAAGTTACCACGCACAGGGTGCTCTTTCCTTCCTGACCATGTGTTGTGGAAGGTGGGCACACTGGCTTCCCCCTAAAAATATGAAGAAAGTACTCCTCAAGCCAGCTGAAGGCATGAAGTGTGTTACCAGTTAAAGAGCCTGTTGTTCTACCTGGGTTTTGCAGATACTTAACTGCTTGTGAATCCAGTGGATTTGGTTACATATGCTATCCACACTCAAAATAGTCTCAAGGCTAAAGTGGTTCTTCAGTTTGAACTGCTAAGTGAATCAGCAACAGATATGGCTAGAGAAAAGTAAGAAGGAGGGAGACCAGAAAAGTTGGGAGAGGGGGATTCTCTGGAAGAGCTTTAGTAGGAACAGAAAGAGTAAATGTAATGTGGCCAGCACCATGAACACAGAATATAAGTTTCTTTATCAAAACCACTAATTATCACTAGCATTCTGACTGAGGGAATACTGATTTAAACTTTCAGTCATTACAACAAGCACATCTGTTTGCTGTCTTTGGATAAATAAGACAAAGGAAGAAGAAGAAGAAGAAGATCTAGAGGCAAGGGAAGGACTTAAAACAAAACAGAGCAAAATAGAACACAACAGAAGAGAACTGTGGTAGTCAGTGGAGCTTCAAAGCTGCCTCTGGAAAGTTGAGGAAAATGATAATCCCAAGTTTTTGACCCTGAGAGCTAAGAAGAAAAGCCCTTCGTCACTGCTGCAAGCAGCAGACAATGAAGTGGAAAGTCATTCCTTACAGGATAACACACATTTAGTAACCCATTTGTAAGCGCTCCAAAGCAGGCACTTCTTGATAAAATATCAGCACCTTCAGCACTCACTAAATCTCTCAAACCTTTGCTGATGAGTCCGTTGGCCTGTTCTGCTTTGTAAGTACAATCCTAGGTGACAGGCACCTCCCCAGGCCCCTGGAAGCGAGCTCACCTCCGCCTGACTTTACACAGTAAACATGTTTGCACCCCAGTTTTTTATAGAATTGGTTCCAGCAGTCTGTTTGGTTGGACACCTCAACTGAAACTATTTCCAGGAGCCATCCCCCGAAAGCCCGTGAGACGAAAAGTAATTGAGAAGGACAATGCTCGCTCGCTCACCGGCGTTTATTCACTTTAGTAAGTACAATGCGATCCTGAGAAATCCAGGCCACTAGGAGAGCACTTGTGCAAATCCTCCTGTGACCAGGCTCACTGCAAGCGCAGTTCAAGGCACAAAACACCCCCGTGCTAAGAGCGCAAGAGTTTTTTAAATAAAGTTCAAAATACAGAAAACTCTAAAACTTTTGTTGCTAGAATTATCAGAACAATAAACAGCAATTTCTTTTGCTTTTTTTTTTTTTTTTGTATTTTTAGGACAGGGTGTGCAGGGTGTACAGGGTCTCACTGCCTAGATCGGACTCATAGTGATCTTCCTGTTTACAGCCTCTCAAGTGCTGGGATTACAGGTTCGCACCACCACGCCCAGTCTTAAACAGTGAATTAAGAACCAATGAATTTCATTAATTACAATAAAACTTTAACATGGAAAATACAATATTCAGTTGCCCTTAAATGCTATTATTTTTATTGATTTGCTTTATTTATTTATTTATTTATTTATTTATTTATTTATTTATTTATTGGCGGTACTGGGGATTGACCTCAGGACCTTGCACTTGCCAGGCAACCACTTATTCTACTGAGCTATCTCCCCAGCCCCCTGCTATGAGTTTTAATCATAACAATATTACTTATTTCTAGTGAATTAGACCAAAGGGTAGATTTAAAAATACTTGCTGTTAATAGATATACTGATTACAATGTTCAGGTTGTACAGATTGTATATAAGATTTTGTCTAATGAAATGTTACTCTTTGCCTCATAAATTTGTACAAGTATATATCAATTCAAAGTAAAAGTATATTTTAGATAAAAGGTGGTTACAGACCTTATAGTTCATTGCTGATTATCTGTTCAGTACTTGGAACAGATACTAAGAAATTCAACCCCAAAGAGCTGGATTTCCCAGGTCTTAGTGGTTCCAATGTTACTCACTAAGGGACCACCATGTGCTGTAATAAGTTATCAGCTGCTCCATGTCTTTCTACACTGATGCTCTTTGCTAAAACTGAAGTAATTACTTTAAAGAAAGCAACTTCTTATCAATTTTGTAAATTTAGAAATTATTTGTTTCAAATATAAGGTAGCATTTAAATACAGTGTAATCACAAATTATTGAAGTTCTGATGCCACTTGAAGATACTCAATAAGGCCATTATTATGTTTTATTACTTAAAAATATTTCATTTATTTAGTTAGGGTCTCGCTATTCAGCTCACACTCTCAGGGACTGTCCTATCTCAGCCTCCCCATTGCTGGGATTACAGGTGTGTGTTACCATGTCCAGTTTCTGTGGCTGGCATGGCATGTGGTCTTGAGGATTGAACCTGGGTCCTTTTTTCTTTCTTTCTTTTTTTTCTTTTTTTGCAGTACCAAGGGTTGAACTCAGAATCCTGCACTTGCAAGGCAAGCACTTATTCCACTGAGCTCTCTCCCCAGCCCTGAATCTAGGTCCTCATGCTTGCCAGGCAGGCACTTAGACCATTCAACTCTCTCCCCAGTCCAATGTTTTATAATTTTAAAGAGATTTTAGCATTTAATTTTTCAAATGGAGATTTTTAAAACAGAAATTATCAATTTGTCATTTAGAATAGGATTTATCAAATATCAGATGTTACAAATGCTCAGGCATCAAAAAAGTTCCTTCTTGAGCCAGGGAGATAGCTCAGTGGCACCATACTTGCCTGGCAAGTGCGAGGTCCTGAGCTTGATTCCTGGTACCAACAATAAAATAAATAGATAGATAGATAGATAGATAGATAGATAGATAGATAGATAGAGAGACAAAAGGTCCTTCTCACTAAAAAAACAAATTAAAATCATGGGAATGGCAAGGGAACAACTCCATCAATTGACTGGGTTACTGTTACTTTATGGCATCTTGATGTGCCACCTAAATTTGTAATAATAGGATAGGTTTACAGTTTAGGAAAGACTGTTCTCAGCCAGTCCTTCAGAAAAAAGAATGATATAATCTTTTCAAGTGCTATTAGAATTTTATCTTTCCAATTATCTCTCCAAGAAAATTTTCACATGTAATCCTCTTGCTCTTGGAGCAACCATTCTTGCAGTTTTAAGTAACATAAATTTACTATAATCTCTGCTTGCTACCATGAAGCATGAAGCTGCCTGTCCACAGCTTCTGCTCTGAGAGACAGACCCTGAGCCTGTGTGTATTTCTCAGGGCCCGCAGAGGTAGGCTCTGTCAGACTGCGCAAGTTGAGTTCTGTGTCAGCCTTCTAGTCTACAAAGCAGAATACAGTGTAGTAACTGCATCATTGCCTCAAGGGTGCTAATACCTATATTTGTACAAGTACTGAGCATTCGTTGTTATTTTGATTACCTATCTTAGTTTCCCATTGTTGCAGCTATAACAAGTCACCAAAAGTAAATGATTTAATGTGATGTAAACTATTATCTTAAAGTTCTGAAGTTTGGAGGTGTGATGCAACTCTCACGGAACTAAAAATCAAATTGTTGGTGAAGCTGCTTCTTTCTCGAGGCTCCAGGGCAATCTACCCTGTTGTCTCTTTTAGACTAAAGGCTGCTTGTATTTCTTAGCTCATGGATCTCTTCATTGTAAAGACTGCAGTGTTCAGTTTAGCTTTTAACAGGAAGCACCATGTACCACTCATTTTCCTCTGTCTCCTTGCACTTAGAAGGACCTATCATGTTGAACTCATAGATAATCCAGACTGACTCCCTATTTCAGACTGATTAGCAAGTCTAATGCTGTCTGCAAACCTTATTTTCTCCTGTGTAAAGATCATCTACTCACAGATTCTAGAGATGAGGACATGGAAGTGGGCAGGCCAGGGCAAAGCTGTGCTTTTCCCTACTACACAATCTCCCTTTACAATACACAGCACAAGTGATGGGACATTTCTGGGTTTTGGATATTTTTTTAGTGTCATTCTCAGAGACTTTGTGAGACCACTTCAAAAGAATGTCACCCACCTGTGATCTCTTGGCTTTTTCTATTAGCATATTTTATATATTCCATGTAATTATCTTATTATTCTTTTTTTAAAAAAGGCATTACTTTGGAATCATTGTATACTCACAGGAAGATTGCAGCAATAATATAGAGAACCCCCACCTCTCCTACCCAGCCTCCTCTGATGTCCACATCTTATTCAATCACAGCTCGCTGATCAGACACAGGAAATTAACACTGGCACAGTAGTGTCCACTAAGCTGTGGAACAGAGTGAAATTCCATTCATTGTCCCATTTACCTGCCTTTTCCAAGTCAGGACTCTGTGAACGATTCCACCATATGCATTTTGTTGTTATTTATTTATTTAGTCTTCTTATAGCCAAGGCTCCAGCTCCTCAACATTTATTGATCTGAATACTATTTCTTGTTCAAGTATTTTATCATCTTTCTTATGTTACTATTCCCATTCATGTAAACTTCCTGGACTCTAACAGCCATTTGAGTGTGCAGCCCTTATTTGCGTAAGCAGTACTAGATTTTGCTAGCAAAGTCCCCAGCCAACCAAAATTTTAAGCCCAAACCCTCTTAGAATAAACCCTTCCTTGGAATACTGTGATTCCCCTAAATTAAGATTCATAAGGAAGTTCTCTCCTTGCACCAAATACTGATGGACTACCATGGGCTAAAATAATAAAAGGTGATTTAAACACGGAAGAACTGAGGCATTTAGTATCTCAACCAGTAACAGAACAGGAGTGCTGGTGAGCATTCCTTCTCTCCTCTTCCTCCTCCTCCTCCTCTTTCCATTTTTCTTCCCTTTCACTGGTTTTGAAAACAGCTTATGGAATTGTACAGAAAGGGCATCAACAGATTAAAAACTGTTTCTTTATAATAAAATGTTAAACGATGTTGAAAATTAATCACTAGGGCCGTTTGTGCTGCCCTCCTCAGAGGGAGACGGCTCAGGAAATTTAATAAATTATTATCACAATGATGTTCCTATTATAGAATTTGCATTTCATTCCCAAGGCTTACTCTGAGGCTTAAAGTTACCAGATGATGGTTAATAAAACCAAGAGGATCCTTTCACCTCGATGGTTAGAGGGTTATGCTTAGAATGTCCACTGTGAAGCATTCTTAGGGCTTAATTATTTTAGCTTCAGCCCTGATCCGCTTCTTTATAATTTTTGCTTCTTTAAGACAACTAAAGGCAGTATTTAATCGTGAGCATGCTCTCCCGATAGAAACACCCACTGTAATGATATGCCTAGCTTAAAAGCAAATCTAATCTACTTGCTTATTAAATTTAAATGTATTTAAGGCTGATACGGTTTGAAGATGATATGTAAAATAGCAGCTTCCATGGTTATAAATGTCAACTCCAAAAATTATATGCAATATAACATACAAAATAAATGCTGCTTCATCTTTGCATTCCACTGTGATCAATTCATTAAACAATGTATTACAAGTCATGAGGACGGGTGTACAACATGAGACGCCATTTGTCACAGTGTATTCTAAAGCACCCAGGAAATTCTGTACAGACTCTTTTTTTTCTTTGTCAGCAATGGATTATAGTTCTTATTAGGAAGAGGAAAAAATCAGCTCCATGACCAGAAATTCTTCTCCAATCAATGATTAAAAATCCAGGAAATCCATTGTTATGGCAAAGTTTAGTATTTAAACAAAATGGAAGGCAGTAAGAGGAGGTTTTCTTGAGAAAAGGACATTGACTACAAGTAGTATGGATACTGAAGTGTTAGGAAGGATTTCGCTCTGTGTAATAAATCATAGTAGAATTACGCTTTAATCTTATTACTTGTACACCCAAGAAGCTCCCAAATTGGGCTGACCATCAGGACACTATGCAGAGGAAGCCAACAGTATCAGATATACATTTCTGTTGATTCCCTTTCTGAGATTATTATTGAACAGAGAGAAGCCAAGAAACTCACATTAAAAGAAAAAAGCAAGATTTCTTCATGATCTTTGGAACAGTTAATACTCCCCAAAGATTATTCCTGTCTCACTCAATAGTGTGCATACACAGATTAGCCCATTTGAACCCTGAGAGAGTGTGAGTCACACAATAAAAGCAAGTAATGCTGTGTACCATAGTTAACATCCTTCTCCACAAAGTTATAACCATCGTTCCTGTCTATGATAGTGATACATTTGTTCTATTGATTGACAGAGTTGACTTTCCAGTAGCTAAATTTCTGATTTCCATGGTACTGACTTCTGGGGAGTTACATCAATCCATGCATCTACCCTCCAACAACCTCCTCAATTTTCCCTTCTATCTTAGGTTGCTTCCTGTATTTCCTTTAGCTAATTACGTGGAGTTCAGAGTTTCACTTAGTGAAATAAAAGTGCCTGGTTTAAAAGTGAAAATATCTGTTGGGAATTTATTGAAGACTTAGAATCATCAATGCTTATAAAGTCTAATGAGAAAATGAGGGCAGAGCCTAGCTGACTCTGGCTGAAAGGATTTTTATTTTAAATTTAATTGTGCTGGGCTCACCAGTTGATCAATGGTTTTCTGTCTCTTAGTGGCCTTCTAAGAAGACTTGGGATTTTTGTCATTACTCAATAGAGAATTCTACTTTTGGGTCACTAATTGATGTCTTGCCCAATGTCTTGCATTTCAATTAGGATAAAGATCCATTTCTCTTAGGCATTTGGGTTGGTTCTACTTCAGATACACAGATGATCAAGATATAGACAGGCTAGAATGGATTCTCACAGAAAGCTGGAGGGAAGAAATGGAATAATATTTAATTCAATTGTACTCGCTGGGAGGGTTATGCAAGAGATTGACTGCAGGCATCTATGGGAACCATAGAAATGATGACCTTGACCTTGTCAGTAATTTACAACTCGTGACATTTTTATCTTACAGGTAAGGTAGCTTAGAAATGAAAAGAGAAAACAGGAAAACTGACGAGGGTGGCTCACACAGAGTGACCAACTTCCTTGTGTTAGTATGTGTGGAGTAAACTAAGTCAGTATGTCTCAGGACAGCAGAGTCACTACTGTACTAGTATCCTTCTAAGTGTCCATAATCTAAAACCATATATCCATTAATAATGTTGTGAAGTCTTGACTTGCTCCTGGTCTGGGAGTTCCTGAACCAACCCTTCACTGGATGAATGTATCAACTTCCCGGGTCATAGTTATGGTGGTCACACTGCAAAGAACTTCGTCCCATCCCTACCTGACTGCCTGTCTACCCCTGCTTCCTCAGCCATTGTCTTCAAGGCTTCCCCAACTCGGAAAGTTGCACATTTAGCAGCCAATTCAGTGTCATCCTTCAACTCCTATGTCCATTTGTGCTACAGCATTTCTCATAGTCATTTTCTGCAGTTGTGAAGAAAGTCTACAGCACAAACTCTGAGGAAGGGTAAATAGGAAAGTTATGGCAAAATAGATGAAACTTGAAATGGGAAAACTGATTTCCTGACAGCAGTTTCAACACTGGTGTGATGTGCCAGTGCTCATAGGATAAGCTACAGCAAGATCAGCTCTTGCTTGCTCAGACTACAACATAGCATTTAGGCAATGGGGGACATAGAAATGTGCTTGCACACACACACACACACACACAAACACACACACACACACACACACACACACACACACCAGAATATTTCCATCCTGTATTACTTTGGTTAAGGTTTATATCAGACCTTTGTAACATGCAGTTAAAAGCTTTCTTGGAATGGCATTTTGAAGCTAATTGCAATGCAAATATTAGCTCTAGGGTTTTTAATAAAACCCTATTCAGACAATAACCAAGTGTTTGAATGCAAACCTTAGCCATCCGAAGGTAATATAAGGATATGATATGGACTATGGTTTGTTCATTTTAACTCAAAGCATGTATGTTAACTTGTTCAGCTCTTGTATCCTTGGTCTGCATTATAAGCTTATGCAGAATGCCTGTGCTCGAGCTCTGGACATTTAAACTTCTGGTTTCTCTTTTAGTCAGATTCACATCTCTTGATAAATTGGCTAATTCCTTAAAATCTTTTAATGCAATTACAAAATCCTCAACATTTTATGTGGAACATGTGAAGAAATATATATATATAATTTTAAAAGAAAATCATCTATAATTTCGCTACATAGAATAACTATGATAAGCACAGATATATCCTCAAGATTTTTGCTTTCCTATGTGAGCTAATGCTTAAAATGCTCTCATTCGGTTTATCCTGTGGTGATATCGAGGCTGCTCACTTGACAAAAGCTTGTGAGTATTTCGAATGTGATCACCATAAATTAGCCAATTCGCTATGTCAGACATTTAGCTTATTCCCAATTTTTCACATTGGAAAAATGCTGATAAATACTGTTTTTCAGAGAGCCATATTTGTTTCTGTAATGATAAAAGGGACTTTTCGTTGTAGTAAATTATGCATGTGCCACTTTTTAAGGTTCCACACAATTTCTAAATGATTAATAATCTCTCTGAAGGGTTAAAGAAGGACAGATATATTTTAAAGAAAAAATATTTAAAGTGTTTATATCCCAAGACAATGAAGAGAGGGCAAGGAGAAAAGCTAGGAAACATGACAGGGGTGAAGCCACACACTTATAGGCGCAAGATGGGTAAGGCAATGATCCTGAGAATGTTCAGCAGTTTTTTCAAGCTATCAGTTAATTGGTAGGATTCTCACCCTGACTAACTATATATGCTGATACTTGTGAACCAAGCAACCGCACTGAAGATAGCAATGTGTAATACTAGGGTCATTCTGGACATGCCTATCTTTCTGGTCTTCTAAATATGTACTGCTTCATTGGCCAAGCAACAGCTGTGACTCATCCACATGGCTGACACCGACAAAAGTTCTACAATCTGAGGTACAGGATCTCAGGATAACTCCTGAGGGGATTTCACTGACCTTATCAGACTCAAAAGCTACAACTCTTGTTGCATAGGTCCTGCTTTACCTTGGTCTTAACCATCCAACAGAAAAGTATAAAAACAAAGTATAACAAGTAAAGCCATGCTGTTATGTTGAGCTGTAGGAGACTCCGGTCAACAATTTCTGACATTGCCAGTCAAGCGGAAGACCCAATACTATTATGGACTACTGGACTCTTTTAGAATATTTTGCTGAGTTAGCACACCTATAATATTCAAAAAACAGAACTAAACAAGAAAGGGGGATACAGATGAATGTCCATTTTGTATCTGTGTATTCAAAATGGTTATGATAGACATATAGTTACATTCTCTTAATGAATAGAAGGATTTGTTCTAATGGTGTTTGTAAATAGGATATCATGTGGGCATCATGTACAGCAATTAACCACTAGGAAGAATGTATGCAATGTGTGAATTATTGAAACTGTCCTACCAATTTGGTTTGAAACTGTCTCATTGCTATTTGTTTCTCAATAAAATTATGGGAAAAAAGATGAATCAATGGAAAGAGAAAAAAATAAAATAAATATATATATTGCTTGTCATGTCATACCAATTACTGTCATACTATCTCTCAAGTAAATGTTTATTTTTTAAAAAAAGGTAATAAATAAAAACAAGAGACAAGAAAAAAATGTCATAGGACTATCCTGCTATCATGCTATATATGGTTAGATTTCTAAATTTATGTATAAAAATATGTAACTTTATTCCTTTTTTTTTTTCCAGAACCAGGGATTGAACTCAGGCCCTTATGCTTGCCAGGGAAGTGTTTATTCCATGGAGCCATCTCCCTGGCCTCTTATTTCTATTTTTGAAAATATATTTTATCTTTTTAAATTTTTTTCTTCATATTCTGTAGGGACTTAAAGTTTAACATAAATACTTGATGGAAACATCTGTTCTATGTTATGTCTAAGATGTTTGATATTCAGACAGATAGTGAGTTTAAGCTCAACTGCCTGTGTTGTAGGGTAATAATAATAAGCTTCTCTTCTGGAGGGTTAACAACCTAAGTCTGCAAACCAAAACTTAAAGAAAAAGAAGGGCTACAAGGACAGCCAACATTTTGGCTGTAGCCTTTCAAGATCAGTGAGGACTCAGGATATAGGAGAACTTGTACTATAACATCATGTAACTCAATTGTGTCCCAAATTTTCTGATCAAGGAGATTATGGGGCCACAGAAGAAAGTGATCGACGATGTAGTGTGCTTAAGGAGTGTTACATGGAGAGAAAACATTCTCTCAGGCTTTCACAGAGAGCAAATTGGTCAAGCAATGTCTGTGACGCATCCACATGGCTGACACTGACAAAGGATCTACAAAGTGCAGTACAGTGTTTCAGGCTAAATCCTGAGGAGATTTGACTGACCTTGTCAAATACAAAAGTTACATGTCTTGTTATATAGGTCTTGCTTTATCTTGGTCTTAACTATCCAGCAGAAAAGTATAAAAACAAAATATAAAAAGTAAAGCCATTGCCTGGCAAGTGCAAGGGCCTGAGTTCAATTTCTGGTTCTACACACACACACACAAAGTAAAGCCATATTAACATGCTGAGCTGTAAAAGGCTCAAGTGAACAACTTCTGACATTGCCAGTCCTATGGATAACCCAATACTATTATGAACTACTAGACTATATTGGATTATTTTGCTGAATTCATGTGCCTACAATATTTAAATGAAAATGGAATACCCTTTTCTGACAAAACTAAAGAAATAAAGGGGATACATATTAAGGACCATTTTGTATCTGTATATTCAAAGTAGTTAGGATAGATATACAGCTATTTTCTCTTAATTCAATGAATAGAAAGATTTATTCTACTAGTGTTTGTGGACCAGATATCATGTTTGTGTCTTCTACTATGAATAACCACTAAGAAGACAACAATATGCAGTGTATTAATTATTGAAACTGTCCTACTAATCGGTTTTGAAACTGTCTCAGTGCTATTTGTTTCTTAATAAAATTATAAAAAATATATTAATGTCCTATGAGTTGTCACCTTTCCTTTCTCTTCTTCCATACAATCTCAGTAGTTCAAAATGACTATGGAGAGATACTTTAAAAACACATTATGCCAAATATTTTTGATATTGCTGAGTGAATTCTAATGTAGAGTGATACTTGATGGGGGAAGAGATTTCAGTTAGTGCTGTTAGTTGCAATAATGACATCATAGCTTTAGAGAGGACACTATTTCTTTTTGTGATACACCTTTATGTATTCAAAGGTCAGTTTTGCAATACCTGACAATTTCCTCTGCAATGGCTGTACATGTCAGTGCAATTATTAAATTTCAATACTGAGCATAGGTACTCAATTTATTATTCTTTTTTGCTTTACTTATGCATGGTATTTTCCATGTTAAATACTGTTTTGAAAACAGAGCCAGAACATTTTTCTCAGTAGATGTGGCAGCATATACCGGGACAGAGATGGTTCAGGGGTAGGTGACCAGGGACTGCATAAAGCTTCTTGGCCCAGTACCACACCAATATCTCTATTTTGATATTGACCTTAATGCTACACAGGAATGTACATGCACAGGCTAAAGCAGTGATGGTGACCCTTTCAGAGATGAGTGCCCAACTACAACCCAAAGTCCACTCACTATCACAAAGTGCCAGCACCGCAATAAAACCTGAATACTGAGGTTTTAGTTTAGAATACATCAGCTAATGCATCAACAGTTTTTGACTTGAAAGAAGAACAACATGTGTGCCATACGTTTGCCGCCATTGGTCTAAAGGATATTCTGTTACATAGCAGCATTTTTCTTTCCTATGGGTAACAAATACCCCAGAACTTGATTGTCTCATTCCCTTGATGTCTGACTCATACCAAGGAGACATAGAGGATAATGACTGAGAGACATATCTAAGAGAAGGATGAAAAAGGGACAGGAAGTGGATGGGTCATTACTGGGTCTTTGTATCTTTGCCCAAGAATACGTTAGGGTTGTTAGTTAAGGATGAAAATTCACAGAATCTCCGTTGTTCCTACTTTTCAAACATCCGAGAGAGAGTCTCATTCAGTCCCATGCCTTTGGAGAGAGTTTACAGTCCAGAGAGTACTTCAGTGTCTCCACATTGGCATACATCATTTCACAGTCACTGTGGGAGCAGGAGGAAAAAGTGTACCTGAAAGCAAACTCTACAGCTAGACTATCTCTGAGGACTAAATTGATTTATGATTTGGCCACACAAGCATCATCATCCCAGATGTTTTTTGTGGCATAACAAAAGTGGTGGGATTTCTTGCAAACTGGTGTGTCCCATCTGGTCAAGATTGTGTGTGCCCCTAAAGATGACCCACATTATCATGGGAGTTATTAGGACACAATATCTTCAAAGGCTGTAGACCCAGAGAGCTTTAATCTAGACTTATCACTTGCAGATGAAAGCAGGGAATCCAATGGACCTCTGTGTAATCCATCTCTGTCAACTGCATTAAGGAAATTACCTGTCAGAAGCATCATGACTGAGATTCTGTGATTAAACACAAAATGTAGAAAGGCTCAAGGGGACCAGTGAAATCATTAGGAAAAGAAAATACACACAAACACCTCCCTTTAATTGACTTCTGTTAGAGTTGATTCTGTGGTCATAAATATTTGAAATCTGTAAAGAGAGATACAACATAAAAATTATGGAGCACTTACTCTGTGGTTGATGTCCTGCCAAATACTTTCCTTTGCTATCCCATAATATCTCATGCTTCCATGAATTAAAAAAAGAACTCTATGGATGTATCTGCATACTATGCAGCTTCGAGTGTGTTAATATAAGGCTCGCTTTCTTTATCTCCAGTGTGGAGCATTAATAATATTAATGGTGATTACACCTGCATTTGAATGCTTTAAAGAGATAACATAAAGTATCAAACATATTTTGACAACCAGTAAACACTGCCACTATACTTATTAAGTATTTGTGATCAGTAAACATCAGTATTGCTATTATTTAGGCTGGGGAGGTAGCTTGGCAGTCTACGTGCCTGGTTGGCAGGTGCAAGGACCCAGGTTTGACTCCCCAATACTGACTGCATGCTGAGCTGCTCCTGGAACCCAGGCTTTCCATGTTGGCCACTGAAACCAGGCATGGTGGCGCATGCCTGTAATCCCAGCACTGGGAACGCTGAGATAGGAAGATCACTATGAGTCCAAGCTACATAGTGAGACCCTGTACCAAATAAGTAAATAAAGTAAAAGGTCATATATATATATATATATATATATATATATAATTTATTATCAAGCACACATACTTATAGGTTAAGGACTTTCTCTAAGGCTCTCAGATGATAAGGAGAAGTAAAGATCAAGGTCCATTTATAGCCCCACACAGCCCATATTCTCAAAACACAAAAGTTTCACAAGAGCTCTTCATCAGGTCAGATGTTCGTATCTGTTTAGATGCACACACGAAGTGAGGAGCCACACATTTTGCTCCATTTGAATTCTCTGTCACCCTCTGTTTGCTACTGAGACAGGATTAGAGAACCACCACAAAAAATACAGTGAAGGTGCTGCACTTGCATCCCCTGGCTAAGTTTTTCTTTAGATACCAGGTTTGGAACTAAGTCCTACAGGAGAGGTAAAACACACCCAGCACAGATAGGGAGACACCCAGCACCTCGTGGTTCTTTACCTTGTGTTTCAGCTGCAACCTCCTACCTCTGGCCTCTGCCTCCTCTCTTCCTCCCTTCCAACTAAGTACCTCAGATTCCTGTAGATTATAACTCAGATCATGCTTTTCTTTGAGGGTACCACTATAGCTCACTCTTGCCCTGAGACTGAAACCCAAGCTCCCTGCCATCAGCAAAGAAGCACTCCCCTCGCTGGCCTCCTCTCCCTGGTCCTGAGGTGCATCTCAGCAGGTGCCTCCTCCTTTACTTTCCCTTTCACCTGCAGGGCTCGTCCTACTGCTTCATTAGTCCAGCTTCCTATTCCTCCACCTCCTGCAGGGCTTGCTGCCATCTCTACCCAACAGCTACTCTACTTCTATTCTGGCTCATTATCTAATGACACGGTCACTGTGGTCTAACATGTGATTCTTATTATGACCTTTTCTCTTACTATCTCTTTTGAGAGACTCCTCTAATGTATTTATATTTTTCCCATAATTTTATTGATAAACAAATAGCAATGAGATAGTTTCAAATCAAATTGGTAGGAGTTTCAATAATTAACACATTGCATACTCTCTTCCTAGTGGTTAATTGCTGTACAAGATGTGGACATGATTTTTTTTTACAAACACCATTAGAATAAATCACTCTATTCATTAAGAGAATGTAACTATATATCTATCCTCACCACTCTGAATACACAGAAACAAAATGGACATTCATCTGTATATTCTTTTTTTGTTAAGTTCCCTTATTTGAATATTATAGGTGTGTAAACTCAGCAAAATATTCTAAAAGCGTCCAGTAGCCCATAATAGTATTGGGTCTTCTGCTTGATTGGCAGACTCCTCTAATTTAAATAGCAGATCCACGAGAACAGAGAACTGATATGGCTGTCTCCTAAGACCACACCCAACAAGTACTGAGTGCCACCTTGTGAATCAAGCTGAAAGATGGAAAGTTCTTTATGAACTTCCTAACTTAATCTTCACCATAGGCCTGAGCCTTAACTTACATTCTGCGAGAAGCTGGTATTCCGTGATCTCCACCTGGAGACGACCATTTGGCCCTATGTTTAGAACTCCATATCATTAACACAAGCTTACAGGAGTTGCATATCAGACACACACACACACACACATACACACACACACACACACACACACACACACACACTTTACTTCGAAGCACCAATGAGGTGGGTAAAATGCAAAATATCTGTTGTATTAAAGTCTGGAATGTTGTAATTAAAGTTTTCGTTTTTGTTCCTTCCACAGCAATCATTGATGTACCCTTCAGTTGTGCACATTCTGACGAGGTCAGTGGCCTCACATTCTGGCAGAAAAATTGCCCCTGTGAATTCTCCCAAATTTGAGATCATCTGTCACCCTCGCTGTGTTTGGCACACTCACAAACCGTGCACTTGTAGTTATGTGAGACTGTGTCTTCCCAGCTCATAATGGCTCCCTGATTTCCCCAAACCTAATCTCTCTGCCCACCAGTCAGTCACCTAACAGTGGCAGGCTCCGGGCAATTAACCCATTGTGTCTAGAGACAACCTCCTGAGTTGAAAAGGTTCAGTTCCTTGTGTGTGTGTGTGTGTGTGTGTGTGTGCACGCGCGCGAGCGCGCGCCCACGCAGGGTCTCACTATGCAACTTGGACTTGTAGCGATCCTCTTATTTTCAGCCTGTCTAGTGCCGGGATTATAGGCATGCACCATCACCCTAGACTAAAGTTTAGTTCTTTTTCATAGGAAATCTTGAATTCCCTACTTATATTGTACTTGTAGTCATTTGAAAAATATCACTGTGTATAAGGCATTGCTCTAAAAACGAGTCTTTGATCTTAGGAAGTTTAGGCTCTGTGAGAAAGATATAGAAGACAAGAAAACAAATCAAATAACTTTCGATCAGGACATGTGCTCCTCATGGTCAGGGAAGACTTTGGAAGACACAGCGTGTGAACTGAAAAGAAATTGACAGGGTATAGGGATGTGAGGGATTTTCAGAAGATTGTGTGTGAATAGGGAATGGATGTAATACACTGATCCACAAGCAAAGAGAATGCTATCCATGGTGCTCATGCAGTGCCTGGCCCTCAATCCAAACTGTCGTGTCTCATCCTACTACCTGTTGGTGTCCTTTGGAATTCATGAAATATTTCCAAACTAAGCCTCTTTATTTTGTTTATGTGAATCTGAAGTTGGTTCCTGTTCTTTGCACAAGGAAGAGTTAAGGTGACCTTTTATCCACCAATTTCTAGGACCATAGCTCACCATAAAACATCTAGAAAGGAAGGAATATGCAGAACAGGGAAATACAGCAGAAAATCAGTTTCTGCTAAGCCTCCTGGAGAGTCAAGGAAGGGGAGGGACTCATCAAGTTTCAGTGAGAAGATTTCATCAGGGTAGCAGGCTAGAGGGAGGAAAGACAGTACTTCTTTGTTTTTGTTTTTTGTTTTTTTTTTTTTTTTCTTTGCTTTGTTTGGACTTGATTTGCTTTTCAGGGCTTCAGAATTTCAAGTCAGGTCTCCACAGAAGCGAGTAATTGTTTACAAAGCCAGGATTAAATGGCAACTGGAGACAGCTTCACATAGCTTCTGATCTGAGGAAAGTTCTGAGGTCTCTGACCCTTAAAGCTAATTATCTAGGTCAAAGATACCCAAGAGATTTCCTCTTAGGAAACAACTACAGACCACTGGCAACAACTAAAGGCTTGTCACAGACAAACTCCTGAGCCTTGCACAGCCTCTCAGCAAAGAAAAGCATGATCCTTCAGTTGTGTATGTCCTGCAGGTTGGGTCGGAGAAGGTGATGGTGTCCCACTCACCACTTCTATGTTCCAGGAGAATGACCTCTTTTCCTTTTGGCTAAGACCTTTTGAACTTGCAAGTTATCTAAGAATGGAGGAGGGATTCAATTCTGTCATAACCAAACAAAGCAAACCCTCAGAACTTTTCAGATGACTACTTCTAGCTACTAGCACTTATGAACAGCATAGCAGAAGTTACAAGAAAGCAGGCAGCAAAGGAGTTTGGAGAGGGCAAAGGACCTGATGGGATTTCTTTCACTGAAATTTATAATTCACTCATTTAGTTCTGGTACTCTTTCAAGTCTCATAACTATTTTAGCAGGGCAGTGACAGTTCTCATACCTGGGTCTGAGGGGCCTGAGGCTCCAAGAGGCTCAAGGACTTGTCAGACCAATGAGATGGTGAGTGGCCAGGCAGGCTAGAAACCAGACCCCTTGCCATCCCTTTCCAGAAGGGGTCAGTAAACTATGTTGTTTGGGCCACATCCATCTCGTTGGCTGTTGGTGAAAATAAAGATTATTGTTCAAAAGTCTCTTTAATCTGTTCATGCATTGTCCACGGATGTTTCCCTCTCTACAACTGCCAAGCTGAGTAGTTGTGACAGAGACCGTATGGCCCAAAAGCCTAAAATATTTATTGTTTTCCCTTTACAGCAAACATTTGCCGGCTGACACTTTATAGCACGGTGATGAGCTTGAAGCATAAAATCCTAATCCTGACACATACACTTGTTTTTAACCTTGCTGCTTAAAATAAACTTTCCCCATGGTAATATTTTGCCTAAATATTTTCACCTTGAAGCAAATGTTCTGACTTTTTTTTATATCATTATAATTCACAGTAGAAATGGAGCGGAGGAGTGCAGGGGAAGATAATTTTCCCCAAGTAAATCTCTTGCAATCCTTTCTAACACCACAGGGAACCATCTCACCTTTTACAGAAAGGGAAGAAAACAGTGTCACTGTGCTTAGTGTCATCTAATCTATCAGTCTGCAAAGTACTACCCAATAAAATCAAAGCACCCTACTAGATAAATCAATACCAGTGCATAACCACGGTGTTGGCTTTCTGAAAACACATCTTTAAAATGTAGAGCTTTGTCCTGCCCTGTGTCTGATGAGAGGAACATCCCGTCATCAGGTTGGGACTTCCTGTCCCTTCTCAGCTGTGTGGCATCAGTAACTTGCTTCTCCTCACTGAACCTATTTCCTGTTTTAAAAAATGAGGAATAATATTATCCTTCCTAGAGAACTACGTGAAGAATTAATGACTCGGTATATGTAAAATACAATAAAGACTGCCTGGAATACACTATATGTTGTGGGAATAAATGATATTGTTCTTTATGTATTATTACATTGCAATTGTCATGTTGCAAACCAAAAAAAAAAAGAAAAAAAGGATAAAATAACTTTCACTGTGAATATTGGGAATGTTGTGGATAAAACAGAATTTTTCCCCTCAGGAAACTTGCACTGTACAATATACTTGAGCAACTGAATGTTTTTTTAGAATTTAGTATACAAATGAGGCCCAATGCACCTCTGGTGAATTTTATTGTTGTTGGCATCCCTCAGCTGCATGGTCAGCTTGGTACTTAAGAAAAACAAAAGCAAATCATGTGTATCATTAAATTTAAAATGTCTGACAAAATGAGAATGCCAGCACCTAACAGGCAGGTCCAGCAGCAGACATAATTAATTGATCTGCAGCTTGGCAAATTCTCCTACAGATTCTGGTGAATCGTAAATCAGTTCAAGAGGGAGCCAGACAAATTGTGGAGACTGAGCAAATCATGGAGAGAGATGGAAGGCCAAGAAAATTATTCTCTGAGGAGAAGATTCTTAGCTCTGTGTTTTCTGAGGTACCAGGTGGGGAGATGCTTTGTGAATTGTCTAAATGCAGAACACTTTACATTTTCAATGGAAATGAACTACTCTGAAGGCAAGAATAATTTAAGTGCTTTCTGAAGAAAAAAGAATAACTTCTGGTAAGGCATCCATCCACATAGTTAATAAACTATATCTTTGTCTCTGTCTCTTACTCAATCTAATATACTGAAAATATTAACACCTCAGGATGCATCAAATAAACTGGGAGCTGACCAAAAAAAAAAACCCCAAACAAACAAACAAGAAAGTTGAACCTTGCACATTAATTATGTATCAGATTAAAGAAACAGTCATAAAAATAAAAGCAGAACTATCTTCCATGTGGCAGCTTTATTGGTTAAGTTTATCACCCGCCATATGTGCTGCCACAGAAAATTATAATGGGCTAGCATTGTTAACCATAAACAAAGAGGAACTGGATTATTATTTATGGTGGTCTTGTTAACCAAATCAATAAAGTCAACCAAACTGCAATCTGGACCAGTCTAGGAAGTAAAGATGTATGTTGTTTAGGACATAACTTATAAAACAACAGGGGGATCCCTCCCAGTGTTGTGGTCAAAGTACATTTGGGCAGTAGGCACGTGCTTGACTTACTAAGGACAGAGATACATCCTGGAGCTAGGCATGGGACGCTACTCTCCTACTACTGATAGTGGCTTTCAACACCTAAAACTGGAACATAACATAGTAAGAAGTATCTGACTCTACGTCCAGAAAATAGCTTCATTTCACATTTCTTTGAATAGGTAGCTGGCCAAAGTCTAGTTATGAAACAATATTCGCATGAATACCACACATTTCTTTTACTTGGAGACATACTAATGCTGATCATCAATTAATCAGCAACTTTGTCAAGTCAATCAACCAAGTAGCATGTACTTTTAGGACTTAGCTTTACCCAGCTCCCTCTCTTTCTAGACACATGGAACAATTGCATGTACCATTTCTTTGTGGTTGGTCAGGACCAAGTGGTGAGTTATATCCTAAATGGGAGTGATTCAATTAGCTAATTACTGTCATAAGACCCACTGCTGATTTCTCAGCAATTTCAAAGAGGAGATGGGGGGTGCTCCAGAGACTGAAGCTACAGGCAGAGAGGGCCTCTAGGGAACTCTATAGGGATGAAACCCTAGGTAGGTATGTGAGGAGAAGCTGTCCCAAGAGCCATTCAGAACCATAGTAGGCTTCCACCAGAAATATCACACTTCTGCTTTGCTGCTGCTGAGATTCTGGTGGTTGGTTTTAACAGCAGCATAGAGTGATATAGCATCTTTCAAGATTTTTGTAGAAGTGCAAATGGTTAGCCTTGTTTCTCAAAAGTTTGGCGTGGATATGTCAGAAGGGAAGAGTCAAAACAACTATATGCAGCAAAGGATTCCCAGGTGGTGCTCAGAGCATACCTGCAAGGGGAAACCGCACTACAATAGGGCTGACATCTGTGGCCCACAGGTCACCTTTGTAAATAAAGTTTTATTGGAATGTAGCCATACTCATTCATTTATGCATCATGCCCAGCTGCTTTTGCACTCCTGTGGAGGAGCTGAGTAGTTGCAACAGAAGCTATAAAACCTGCAAAATCTAAAATATTTACAATCTGGCTCTTCAGAGATATAGTTCACTGACCCCCATCCCAGAATTCTGTGGAGTGCCACGTTTCCCAGGACAATCTAGTTAATAATGAAATTTGTTCGGATGGCAGCATTCAGAGCAAGAAACTTGTTCTTCCAACAGTAGCTACTGTGAAAATAAGACACAAGGCAGAAAACCTTGCAAAGTATCTCTGACCTAATTCCAATTCTTTTATCCTCACCCCTTGAAGCCCCAAGAGATTTTCTTTCTTTAGTGCAACTGATGTTTTGGTTGTGTCCATAGATAATCAAGCTGGAAGATAACCACAGACCCAATCCCTGGCTCATCGGAAGCAAGTGACGGTCTCTCCTCTGTGAGAGCAATCTGCTCGGGGGCTGTAGTGTATGGCAGTCAGAAAAGTGGCAAATGCTCAATTTTATGATGGGGTCTCCCCAGATCAGCTTTTTATGGTGGGACCACCTGAATTGAGTTGCCACCTGGGGTTGTTTGCATGCATTCAGCATGACCCTAGGGGCCAGTTCATGTTTATTTTTCCATCGAAAATTAGCAAATTACTGAAGTTTTATTTAGAAATTCTACTCTGAGATTAGACAGATTTTAATAGAAAACTTAAAAATATATCTCCTCCAACCTTTATGTTGGCTTCTCTTTGTCCTGCTATAGCTCCCTCTTCTTTTCTCATTATAAACATCAGAAACTTTGCGTATAACCATTTATTTTGTGTGCCTTGCCTGCCTCGTCTTGTGATGAGATCAACCATGCCACCTTCTTGTGTTTGCGATTTTATTTTCAGGGCGGGATCAAGAGTTGAAAGACATTTTTTTGCGTAGTCCAGAGAGTACATAGTTCAGTCTCTGTACGTCATCCAGTAACTATCACCATGGCTCGACTGTGCTGTCCCAGCAGAAATGTGGCCATGGGCAATATGCAAATAGTGCGCCCAACTGTGTACCCATAAAACTGTACTTATAGAGGCCCACAGACGACTGGATTTGTCCAGAGAGACACGGTTTTTTTAACTTACATTCTATAATTCTTCCTGACACATAGTAGGCGCATTACAATGTGTGTTGCATGGACGAATGAAGATCTCACCCATATGTGACTAAACTACATTCATTAAGCTCATGCTGTGGGAAAAGATTTCTTCCAAGTGGCAAAGATATAAAAATCAAATATAAAAATGGTAACAGCCAGAGTAATGTAGAATGAAGTAACATACTTTATATGAATTATCTCATTTAATCCTATCAATGATTTTAAGAATTATTAACCTTATTATTATTAATCTGATTTTACAGTTGACTTAACCAAAGCTTAACATGGTTAAGTAGTTTGTTCAAAAATCACACACACGCGCGTGCACGTGCACACAGCATGTAGCACCACAATTCCAACTGGAAAAAGCTGATTATGACTGCATGCTCTGAACCACACCAGTAGTCTGCTGTTGGGGACTTCTAGGGACTAAGGTTTGTCCCAGTTATCTGTCAAAATGCACTGATATTAACATGGTTGGTTGCTATGCATCTGCCTCTCAGACACTTAATTTTCTACATTTGAAAACCTGTGCCAAAGCTGTTTGCTTCTCTAGATGGCTTATGCTCAATAGGGCACATACAGGTGACTCAAGTCGTTCAATCCCTCTGAAGAATGACCTTCTCCTAGAAAACACAGATTACTGTAACCCAGCTGAGAACCATGTGCAGAGACTTGCCTTACCCTGTGAGGAAGATAGCCATTTATTAGAAGATAAAAGAAATAATAGCAATTACAGTGCAGCCGGAAGATGGAACCTCAACAAGCTGGAAGTGATAGAAAAACAGATTGCTTTTGAGATCTGCAGTGGAGGCACACAGGTACAAAGGGGATAGTGCCTTTCGACTCTTTCGTCTCCAAAGCAGGGGCCTCAGGCAGTGTCCTTTATTTGCAAGTAGAATCTAAGGTCTATGTTCCTGTCTATAATACCTTGATAAAACTAGCCTTTAAGATCCATGAATGTAAGTGCAGGGCATGCAAAGTTCCTTGTCATAAGTCTCTGATTCTGCACAAAAGGAGGGAGCCCTTTCCTCCTCTTTAGCTCCCTCTATCTACACATGTTGCCAGCTCATTCACAAAGAAAAGCAGATTATTGACAGAAATGTAATGCTCCTCAAGATTCATTGCATTGCACTTTATAGGTAAACAAGGTTTATTCATTAAAAGGTCAGTCACATAAAAATACGCTCAGCATCATTAGACAACACAGAAATGCAAGTTAAAGCCACAATGACAGACTACTACATATCCGCTACTGGAATTACTACCATTTTAAAGACAGGAAACCCTAAAGGCTGTCAAGATTTTGGGACTGTTAGGAATCTTGAGTATTGATCATGACAAAATAAAGTAATAGTTGAAAAACAGCGTGTCTTCACTAAAGTTCATCTTAAGTTTATTCCATGACCTAGAAACTTTATTCCTAAGAATCCATGGAATAGAAGTGAAAACACATGGCCAGACAAAAACCTAAGAAATAAATAAATATTAATGACAGCATCACATGTAAGAGCCAACAAGTATCCTATTAATTGGTAAATGGATCAAAAAATATGGCACACAACAATAAGAAGTGAGCGTGAGATACATGGGTCAGCATGGGCATATGTTGAAAACATTCCAATAAATTAAAGAGGCCAGGTGCAGAAGTTCACATGTTGCATATATGGATTCACACGAAAGGCTTAGGAGGCAAAAATCAAGAGAGATTGAAGACGGATCTGCAGCTGCTTCACAGGAATGGTGTGAGTTGGTGTGATCGCAACAGACATGAGTTAGCCTTGAGGTGGAGAAACTATTTTAAGATAGGACTATGCTGATGCATGCACAACTACCCATTTACTTAAAAGCAAATTGATATAATGATTGATAGTGGATGGATTCCAGGATATAAAATTATATACTGGTAAAATCAACAAAGGAAAACCTCATGCAATTTCTGTTTCTCTGTTCTTCCCATTAAGGCCATGCCAAGGCTCACTCCCTGTAGGTGTTTTAGTAAAAAGCACCTTGACAGAGAGGTGGGCATAGCTGAATCATCTCTGCCAGGCATAATGCTCTATTTCCTTTCACAGGACTGCGGCACAACTAAACAGTGTCTTTCTTCATGATTTTTCTAACAGGAGTCAGCCAGGAACTCTATCTCCTTCATTGTCTTGAGGTGCTTATCAATTAGAAGGTGGATGCCTGCAAACAACAAAAATATTAGGCTTAAAGTAGCTTAGACCTGAAGGAATTAATCATAGTATACCACCATAACTCAAGAGCTGGCACTATACGGCATCCTTTCAGTTTCATGAACTTCTACATCAGGTACAGAATGCCTCACCCTGTGGGTGTCACCCAGAGATAGGCCCAGACATCTGGCTTCCCAAATGAAGTGAGGACAAGGGAGGTACACTTTTTAGGAGTAGCTTAGGCTACTCCTCCTCTACTCCTGCTGGGAATGTGATCCTGTGCTCCCAAGTCACTTAAAATTAATAGAGAGGGTGGAGAGATGGATGTACCTGGGCAAAGATGAGAAAGCCAAGATTTTGCAGAGATGAACTCTAAGATATAATGTAGTAGAACTTAAGTTAGCCTGGAACAGGGAGGGCAAAACTTTTAGAGCTTTGAATGGTAGCAAACAGCTTGCTGAAGCACGCATGCTGCAGGTTTGCCATTCCTGGTCTAGAACATAAAGAATAATAAACTAGTTTACCATAAGACTATAAGGATAACAGCCTAGAGTTGCTTCTGCTTTCCTTGGCTGCCTGCCTAGTGTTAGAAAAAGCCAAACTTCCCTAGAAAAAAAATGAAGGGCATAAACTGCCACATGGGATGAGGCAGCAATAGATTATTTGTTTTTCTATTACTTGATTCATGATTATTTCTTGTCCTTTGTAACGAGTTAGCCTAAGAAACACACACACACAGAGCTATCCATTTTTCACTCAGGCCAAATGGAGTTTTCACCATTAATAATGCACAATGTCCACATTAATTCTATTACTAAAAGAGTTACACTAATGTTGCAGGGGCTACACTAACTGCAGGAGAACGAGACTATAAGCTCTAGAAACATGAATTCCACAGTGCTTCTTTGTTCACTGTCCAGCTTCTAACAAAAAGCAGGTGTTCGAATACATTTGTTGAATGAGAATACCTCTACCAACAGCTTATTGTACTTGGACCTTTTCTTGGGAAAAGCTCAGATAACTTGACTCTCATTCTTTCTCCAAATGACAAAAGGAGGGGACTGTGCGTGGCCATCCTCCTCAACTCTCCAAGAAGCCAACAGCCAGGATGTTATTTAACTTGTATAATCTAATAGTTATGACACTGTGCTAAAGAATATTACTTTATTCAATTTTATGATGCTTTGTGCTATAAGTGGGATTTAACTGTAGATGGGTGTATGGAATTAGTTTCTTTATAGATGATTAAAATAAAAAACGCCCTAAATTTGTTCCACCCTCCTGGAGCCATTCTCAGCTTAACTACCACCTCTTAATATCTTTACTGCTCTTTCCCTAGTGTTTCTGAAAATTGCATTCAAAGTATAAAAATAGTATGCAGTGCTATAATTGAAATGACAAATGCTGAAATACAAGGGAGAAGCAAGAAGTAAAGATACAAGATGGCTTCTGAGGGAGAAAAAGATACTCGTCAAATTGAGCTCAATTTCACACAAAACATTTGAACCAGTACTCTCCTCTCTAAATCACTCAGTAATGGCATGTGCATATAGCCAATTGTTTCAGAATTCTTTTATACAGTGAACAGTGTTCGGAGAGACTTGAAATTTGACAGTGGATATGAATTCCTTATAGTAATGGCTTCTAAATACAGACTAGGTTTGACTAAGTTTTCATAACTGCTAGTTAAACTTGATGGGGTCAAATTGGTTGTCTTGGTCCTGATTCAGGGATTGATAGAATGCACTTCAGGAAGTGTCTGGGTGGGTCATGGAGGCATAATCTAGGGGTCCACTTCTTCCTCTTTGGCACTGCTCCCCTGTTCTGCTTCCTGTATTCCATGAAATAATCAGCTTTGTTCTACCACATATTTCTTACTTGATGTTCCTGACTGACATGGGCTGAATCTCCATAAAATGTGAACAAAATTATACTTCTTGAAATTATAGGTGTCAAGCATTGTGCCCAGAAATGGGAATGTGATTAATATAATAATCTAGGATTAGATACAAATTGGAGCAACCAAGTGGATATTATTTTTATTTCACTTAATAATAATGATAAAATGATAGCATGTATGGTGGTGTGTACTTATAAGAACAGCACTCAGAAAACTAAGGCAGGAAAACTACTGAGAGTTTGAGGTCAACAATTACTACATCAGGAGGTTAAGGTAAGCCTGGACTATACAAGATGTTATCTCAAAAAAAAATACCCAAAGACAAAAACAAAACAAAAGATAAAACAATTATGTAATTATATTTTAATTAATATATCTTACTATGTGTTAATTTATCATATAATACAGGTGATATTGAGCATCTGTCCTTTAAGTGCATGTTCTTTTCTATTTGTTGGCTTTTATTTTATTTTCTAAAAACTTTTATTTATTTATTTTATTTGATATAGAGTCTCACTATGCAGCTTGGACTCATAGTGATCCTCTGTCTCAGCCTCCCCAGTGCTGGCTTTACAGGTATGTGACATCACGCCTGGTTTCAGAGCCAGCACAGTGGGCTCTGAGGGCCAGCATGCACATAGTACCAGAGTCCGAACTCAGGTCCTTGCACTTGCAAGGCAGGCGCTTGGACTGCTGAGCTATCTCCCCAGTCCAAGTTGGCTTTTAAAACATCATTTCTGTCTTAAAAGACTTCAGGACAAATAGATACATGGCTGTTTTCATTTTTTTTTGGATTCTTTAGGCAGAGCCATATGGGGGAATCCCAGCACATCTTTTGAAATTAACTGCTCTAGGGTATTCACAACTTGAGCTTTGGAGCAGGCCAGTTTTAACTGGCAGGTGACAGTTATTTCCCCCTGTTCTCTAAACCTTCAGTGCAGAGGGCCTTGTTCCAGCTGTTTGACTCAATGTAGGGAAGCCAAACCTTACTTTCAAAGGCCGAGACTGAAGGCATGTTTTCCACACTTCAGCCCCCATGACGGTGATCCCACAGCTGTGTGGGGAGATCTTTGCCTGTCTCCTGCCTCTTAGGGACTGTGCTGAGATAACTCGGCTTGATGTGTGCTCACTAAACACAGTGAATTTTCCTCTCTCTCTCTCTCTCTCTCTCTCTCTCTCTCCCCCTCCCTCTCTCTGGTTGTGTCTGTCTTTCTATGGCTCTGTCACTGTCTTTCTTTGTGTGTGTATATCTCTCTCTATCTCTCTGTGTCTCTCTCTGTTTCTCTATCTCTATTCCTGTCTCTCTGTCCCTGTCCCTGTCTCTGTCTCTCTCTCTCTATCTCTGTCCCTGCCTCTCTGTCTTTCTGTCTCTGTCTCTGTCTATCCCTTTCTGTCTCTGTGTGTTTTTCTCTGTGTCTGTCTCTATGTCTCTGTCTCTCTCTGTGTGTCTCTGTCTCTCTCTATCTCTCTGTCTCTGTCTCTCTCTATCCCTCTGTATCTTTGTCTCCTCTCTCTCTCTCTCTCTCTCTCTCTCTCTCTCTCTCTCTCTCTCT
>NW_004524597.1:4632000-4642881 GCF_000260255.1 Octodon degus
TCTCTGTGTGTCTCTGTCTCTCTCTATCTCTCTGTCTCTGTTTCTCTATTTCTCTCTTTATTTTTGTCTTCTCTCTCTCTCTCTCTCTCTCTCTCTCTCTCTCTCTCTCTCTCTCAGATGTGAAGGAAACAACAGGAATGCTAATTACATTTAATGGAACTTGGCACAGTTTCTCAGGAGGTGGTGCTAATTTGTAGAAGGTAACACTTCAGATTTGCTGATAAAAGGCTGGGGATCAAAGGGTGATTGTGGGAGATAGAGCACTCTGTGTTTTTTATCCACTGCTTCCATGGTGGGAATAGCAATGTCTTCCACAGTATAAACACACCAGTGGGAAGACTTACTTTTATTATATACTTTATTAGAGAAATGTGTGGGGCACTAGGGACTGAAAAAAAGAAGAAGAAAAGAAAAGAACGAAATTGCTGAGTATGCATATGGAGGGAACAGACTTTTTATGGGATTTGAAAGCTACATGCTGCAAATTTATGGGGGTGCTTGGATTTTAGTTAAAATCAGGGAAATATGGAATCATTCGTTCATACAAATACACATCCGTTGTAGGATGCAAAATTCTGCGATGAAAGTAATTAAGAATTCACCTAATTTGGACGCTGTCTTACAGATGAAAATGTTCACGCGCACAGAGATCTTCCTAGACTACCAAGGCCATGTGTGTCCTGAAGCGGAACCAGAACCTAGCCTCTGTCTGCAGAGCTGTACTCTTCCTTTCGCGCCACGCAGCCTCCTGGCTGGTGCTGAGACCTGAGTCCACAGTTGTGTTCCCGAAATTGCTTGCCGTGAGGTCCTATTCTCCCATAAGCGGTACTCATAACTGGGGAAGTGGCTCCGCTATGCACCCGTTTTAAGCTCGGTGTTAAACACAATTTTGCAGATAAAAACAGACATCGGCGAAGCTCACATTCAAAGGACCCTGGAACTTCAGTGAAGTATGGAGACAGATTGATAATGAGTTATTACAGTTCTGAGGCTTCATTGCTCAGAAAACAGTGGCCCGTTGCTTACCATCTAAAGAATCTCATTTGCAAGGGCCCCTCCGGTGCGGCACAGTAAATGAGAACAGCTGCCTCCACGTTATTGATAAAGACACCAGAGAGCCAAACGCAGAGAGAGGTGATTGTGCTCTGAACACTGAGGTGGCCTCTTGGCCACAGCTTTATGTGTTGTGTGCAGTGAATTCTAGGGCACATTAAAGATCCGCTCTGAAGGAAGTTTATTTTTATAATCCCACAATCTAGTTGAGGAGATAAGGCACACTTGTGGTATATAAATCAACTGGAAGCCGTGTAGTGGAGGAAGACAGTGGTATTAATGGCGGCATTAACTTCTTAAGAACGTACTGTGTATCAAGGAACTGGTGAACACTCTGTCACTGAGTCTTCCCGGTCATCTGGGATGCACCACAGTGCCAGTGTCCTCCTCATGCGGGTTAGGAGCATGGGCTCCCAAGGGGTTCAGGGGCTTGCTCTCAGCTCCTGGGAGGCTCTGAGAGCCTAAGACCCAGCAAGGGTATTCAAAACTGCAGGCGAAGGGGAGCTGGTTGGTCTCAAAGGAGAAAGAAGACTTGGATAAAGGAGCATGAAGGAGAAATTCTAGGTGAGAGGCCGAAAGTGAGCCAAGAGCATGAGCAAGGTGGGAGACAGTGTTTGTTTTGATGGGAAGAAAGAGAAAATGTGATGTGAAAGAGCCACAGCAAGACAGAGCTCTTGGGCCAGGAGGGGGCTAAGTTAGGAAAGTGCAGACACAAGTCTCAGCAGCAGTACAAAGGCCACCAAAGAGGCTCTCAGATCGTATCATCCGGGTTTCCTTTGAACCTTCATCATCACTTCCTCAAGCTGTATGCTTTCTGTAAGACTCCATCACTGAAGCAATGTCTGTGGAGAATTTATCCCAAGAAAGTCACAGAAAAGTAAAATCCAAATCTTAATCACATTGCCTAGAGTTAAAAGATAACACTCAAACCAGGTGCCACTCAAGGAAATTGAACAGGTACCACAGGTAGAACCATTCACCTGTCACCCAGAAAGCACGCAACTAACAGTGAGAGAGAGAAGGACAAAAAGTCACTGTCATTTTATCACTACTGTTATGATGATTATTAATTTGCCATTATACTATACTTTTTCTACAGGCGAATTTCTGGAATTTGAACTTAATCTCTACAAATCATAAAATAATAAGTGTCCAGTACTCATATGCCAAAATACTAATTATGTCATATATATATATATATATATATATATATATATATATATATATATATCCAAAAGTATCATTTCTGTGAGAGGAACAGGTAGAAGAATTGGTCTTCAAAACCACTCTATGCAGGAAAACAGCCTTGACGCTGGAGTGGCAAGAAAACCTGCACCCCCAGTTGCTTCTGTCTCTTACTGTAAGCCTCTGTTTCTTTATTCATAAATGAAGCAAAAAGTGCACATATTCTGCAACAGTGCCACAGATATGCAGTTAATCATGGATGGGAGCGCTTCACAACCAAGGGATTTTACCCACTGAGGACAGTTGGTTGTATCTGGAGAAATGTGAGGTTATGCCTTGAGAGGGGAGTAGGTGTTACCGGATCTAGTTGATAAAGATGAGGAAAAGAGTCTGTTAAACATCTAGCAAATCCACAGGACACTGCTTCCTCCCCAGCAGAGGATTATCAGACCCAAAGTATGAGTTAGGCAAGGTAGGCAATGGTGAGACATGCAAAGCCTTTGCATAATGGCCGCCATGTCAAAGGAACTCAAAATTTATCAACACATTATATAATGGTCACATCTTCTACAATAATCATGATTATTACAATTATCATTTCATCAGCAGCAGTATCATACAATGTCCATGTCAATGTAAGGGAACGGTGGTCAGGGAGGTTGGCAGAAGACGAAACAATTAGCATTGCCCTATTAGGTGAGAACTCTACTTTTTCTACCTCGGGGTAGACAGTGAATGATTGGTTTCCCTGTCCTCCATCCCCAAATCTTACTATCGCTGCAACAAACACTGTAACTAAATCTCATTATGTTTCTGTACCATAGTTTATTTCTTTTAATTAGAATATTAGAATTATACTCCATGGAGTTCACCCAAGGCAGGGCATCAGAAGACCTTTAAAAATATTAAGTTAAAAAAAATGGAGTTCAGACAAAAATAGAGCCACAGTCCTCTCATTTGAAAGTATATTTGTTCATGTCAGGAGAAGGAAGTCTGCATGAATTATTCATTAGAATAACAGTTTATTGGAAAAATTGTTGTCTTTGGATGGTATGCATTATGGAGTGAATAAATAATGTGGAATGGATATTTTTAGGAACTGGAGAGTAAATCTGGGAAGAAAATTCGTAAGAGGAAGGAAGGGAAGCTATGTCTAGAAGTGGTGGAGGCTTCTCTGAGAATATGTAAAGGACATAAAATTCGCTTCCATTAAGATGTGAAATAGATACACAAGTAATAACATCTCTGCCCCCGTGTGTGTGTGTGTGTGTGTGTGTGTGTGTGCGCGCGCGCACACACACACACACACACGTGCGCGTGATTTCGTGTTCTATTTACTTAATTGAAGTCTTTCTGTACTAGTGTGAGCAAAATTAGGTTTACAACTTGGTTTCCTCTGGGCACCTTCCCGAAAGCCTGAAAAAGTACAACATTTACCTGAACTGCAGGTGGCAGGAGAATTAGGCCACCAAGCTTCAGCGTGGGCTTTTTTCTGTCTTGTCCCCAGCATTTGTCCCCTAGCATATATCTCTTCCTTCACAGCCATGCTGTGGAGCAGACTGTGGTCTACTTCCCGGTCAGAGGGAGGAAGCTCACTCTTGCCCTCGGCTATCGTTTGTGTCTGCATTGTCTCATAGAGGCCAGGGTATCTAAGCGGCATTCCCTATCTTGGTGCTAGTGCAAGACGGTGGAACCTTGAAAGGGCAGGGCTTCATGGGAGATCTTTAAGTCACTGCAGGCAGCCATTCAGTGGGATAGTGGGACCCTGCCTCTTCTTTTCCAGTCTTTCACTGTGGCCAGGAGGTCATTGGCTTTGCTCTGGCATGCACTCCCACTGTGACAAGCTGAGAGGAGCCACTGCAGTCTCACAGCAGTAGTCAATCAGTAATGGACTGAAATCTCAAAATGCATGAGCCAAAACAAACCTTTACTCTCTACCAGTTGAGTTAGCTGAGATATTTGTTACAGTAGTAGAAAACCAGTGAACACATACTCTACCAGCCTTCTAGATTCAACAACAGCTAGCAATATTAATTAGCTATATTAATACAAAGCCACCCACTCATAGAGAAGCTGTCATTGATGAGGGGCATTAATATTGATTGATTTCACCACAAGGAGACTATTCTGCCTTGCACATTTCTTAAACAGAGCTAATACTGGGAAGTACGGTAAGTCCTGACTTACACACATCCAAGTTGGGAACTTCCACAGATACAAAAGGACCTCACCTCATGAACACTTATAGATGCAAACAAATCACTGAAGTGGCTCATGTGTCTGCCTGACATGGACACCACTGAGTCACTGTGGGTTTTCTGTACAGTGTGACAGTATACAGTAGTACAGTGCTCCGTCAGACTCCAGGATGTCTGGAAGCAAGAGGAAAAGCAGCGGTGATGTATAGAGCCTGCTAGGAAGTGCAAAGCAATAACCATGGAAACTAAAGTGAAAATACAGTGCAATACTTTGTCAGACTTACAAATCTGACTTGCTGATGTCCTCCCAGAATGGAACTCCTTGTAAACTGGGGACTATTTGGGATCATCTCATATTTTTCCCTGAAGGAGAAAAAAAACCCAAAAACCCTATTTCATGGAAGACTGAAATCTAACCAAAAAACATGATCTCCTCCTCAGGTGGGTCTCTACTGCTGAGGATAGTCACTTATTGTTCCCAAACATCCCAATTGAACACACAAATTAACTTCTTCCTAGATGAGAGGCCAACACATGTTTCCATGTTGAGCTCAACAGCATATTTCAGATGTGAGGCCAGTCAGTTTCCCTTACAGTTACTGGACTCTACCCTTGTAGGAAGAAAGCAGTCCTGGTCAATGCTACCAGTAAATGAGGCTATGATTTCATTGATGAAGTCTACAAAAACAGTTGTGCGGCCTGATTTTCTCATAGAGACTTAGTTTGAGAGAGACTTAGTTTGAGTACTCCTAGTGAATTGGATTCCCAGGTCTTTTGGTAAACAGTTACCATAAACACTGAAGATAACTATTATGATTCTGGAGGCCTGGAGACAAACAAATATTGGTGTGGCTGCCTTTGGCCAGATGCTCCCAGGAGCATCATTCCTTGCTCACCTTCCTCTGGTACCGGTGTTGCTGGACTGTGGCAGTGTTATGCTCCTTGCTACTTTGGAAGTCACAAGGTCTTTTCATTGGCATCTTTGCTGTCCAAATCTCTCTGTCTCTTCCAGGTGACACTGCATTTAGCATCCTCTGATTCTAGGAGGTTGTCACCCCAAAATCCTTAACACATCACAAGCTCAAAGACCTTACTCTTTAATAAGGTCTTATTCTGAGGTTCCTGGGAGAGTAGAGCTTTTGAAGGGGGCACTGTTGAAATACACACAGATGGTCTAGAAGACACGTTCTCCTGATTGTTTCAGAAGGCGTTCCAGAGAAGGCAAAAGGAGGAGTATCTACAGTGGAAATGGAATTTTGTTTATACTTATTCATCTTAGCTTAAACACGCCTGCTTCCCACAAAACAGACTGATTGATACTGTCAGGGAAACACTGAAGATGTCTGATTTGGAATTTTCTCCTTGATGCCATCAAGAGGCAACCCCAAAGAGAATCACCCTGCTGGCAGTCAGATCTGCACAGCCCCAGTGCCCAAGACGTGCACTCCCAGTGTGTGAGAAGTCCCACCCTGGGAGATGCTGCCATGTGTTGGAGCAGCATTCGGTGGCAGCCTATGAGGAGCCCATGCTGTGGCCACATCCAGGCTCTACAATGAGCTGCTGACACACTGCTGTTTTCCACTCAAAAATGCGGGAAGTTCTGCCTTGCCCTGTGACTGAGGGAGTAAGGGCACTTACCCAGCTTCTGCACTTGACTCCTTAGAGGTGCAGAGGGGTGGGCAGCCATTACAGGGACACACAAACAACAGACAACTTACTCCCCAGGTATTTTCCAGCATCCTCTGGTCACCCTCACCCTGGAGTTCCTACTGGGCCCTCATGTTCTGTGGTTTCCAAGCGTCCGTCTCCCTACCACCCGTGGTCCTTCTCCTGCAGCCCCTTCTTTCTGAATCATAGTCTATTCCTGACCTTTTCTCTCCATTCTTTTTCATCTTGTGACTCTTGTCTTCAGAACTTCATTTCTCATCTCAAAACCTCACTTGTCTGCTGAGTAGGTTTCTTTCTTTCTTTTTTTTTTTTTTCTAAAATAAAGATTATTCACAACCTTGGATGGAATACTATGCACATGAATGTGTGTGTGTGTGTGTGTGTGTGTGTGTGTGCGCGCGCGTGCGCACGCGCACAGCACATGTGTACCTCTTCAAGAACAAAAACAGTCACAAAAGAATCAATATTGATCTCTTGCTTTTTGGTATCATAGAAGTAAAACCTTTCTTCCTATTCAGAATTACAGATCTAAGAGTGAAAGGACATCAATTCCAGACTTAGAATTCTAAGAGAGCAGGGATGAGGACTTCTGGTAACATTTAAGGCATCTCGTCTCACTCTGACCCCCAAAAGTTCCATATCAGAATTCAGGGATTGGGAAAAAAGTGCGTTGCCATCCCATCCCCACAGTTAAGCTCCTAGGAACAGTACACAACTGCATAACCAAACATAGCAGCCCTGACTTGATCAAACACGTCTCATAGACACCCCAGTTCCCGAGTCCTAGTGGAGTGTCCAAAAGTAGTAGACACACAGCAAACACCCAAGAAATGAGAGGCCACAGGAAACGAGAGGTCATGGACAGAGCTGCATCCTTGGGAATGCAGGGGGGAATCTGGGATGAGAACGTGTGTATATGTGCATGGTATTGGGGATTGAATGGACCTTTACACTGACCTCATTCCTTATTACTTTTCGGGCAAGATCTTGCTAAGTCATTAAGTTGCACAGGCAGGGCTTGCACTTGTGATATCAAAGTGATGGCATTACAGGTATACACAACTGTAAATTTGTTTTGAGGACTCCAAATTCAGAAACAGTTTGCTATGATTTACTTGGTCATCTCCGGTCTGGTATTCTAGTTAAAGATTCAGAGTTAATTTAAGAAACAAACAATTTATTGTATGGTCCCTTCAGAATGTTTTATTCTACAGTTCCTTGAGGATATCCTCAAACAGGTACAACAGTAATGCTTGCAAAAGCAAAAGGATGAGAATAACTGAGTGTTTCATCACTGGAAGAATTCTAGACTAAATTATGGTATAAATCTAGAAACAGATCCCTGTGTAGCCAGCAGGTGGGGAAAATCGAACAAGAACATGATGTACATGCTAAAATATCTTGAAATGTGGCTATGTATGTGTGTGGGGGTAGAGGAGAAATTATAAATTATTAAAAGCAACTATATATAGAAGGGAGGATTAGAACAGAACTTCCATACATTTCATGTGCTCTCTCTCTTGTGGTTTGGAGATTTATAACAGGCATACATTAGCTTTGTCTCTGGGAAAAAAAATGAACTTGGAAATAAAACCAAGTCCCCAAATTATATTGCTATTTACAAACTGAGATCTTCAACATGTTCTCTGGGTCTCAGGATGGTGGTCTAGGGAAAGAGAGTGAGGGAATCACAATTGGACACAGGGACGGGGGATGAGTAGATGGGTCGTATAGAGAGTGAGGCTAGGCACGGCCATGTAAGAGCAGTGTGCTGTCAGGCCAACCTCTTCCTACGTAGTCAGGAAATTCCCTCATCTGTATGCTGTTTTCCAGAAGAGACTCTCTAAACATGACTCTTTGCTCCAAATTGATAAGGTTACTAATCACCAGGGGACAAGCCTTTCTGCAGTGACATTTATATAATTCCCTGCCCCTTTGTTCAAATCAAACAAGGTAATACTCAAAAGAAATTGGCCAGCAGACTCCCCATGCTTCATCTCAAACAAGTCAAAACCTTTTCAAATCTTAGTTGGTTGATATTAAAATAAGAACAAATAAGATTTAAGAGTCTAATGCTGCTGACACATATGCTAACGTAGAAATTATTTTATATGTGTACTACTGTGCCTAGTAAATACATAAGGAGGACACAGATCCCTTCTGGTACTCCTAGATGTACTATTGGGACTGAATTTGTCTGCATTATAACAGAATGAAGAACATACCACTGACCTGTGTAGGCTCATCATACCTGGAAAAGGCCAAAATGGGAAGAAACACAGCTGTCTTGACTGAAACACACATTTGAAGGGAGATCAGTTACTTATATAGCTCTCTCCTAGCTTTTAAATTCATGATTCATTGACAACTGAGGAAAAAGAAAAGGGAAGAAGAGATGGAGGAAGAAGAGAAGGATCAGAGAAAATTTCCTTTTGAATTTTATTTATTTAAGAACCATTTTATTTATTAAGATATCTTTACTCCAGTATCTTTTAGCTTTTTCTTCTTCTTCTCCTTTTTTTTTTGTTTTTTGTTTTGTTTTGTTTATAGGGTCTCACTACACAGATCAGAGTCATAGTGATCCTCCCGTTTTCAACCTCCCAAGCACTGTGATTACAGGCTTGCGCCACCACACCCAGTCTCAGTGGTCAGCTTAGTGCACCCCAGAGGAGGGGCCGGGATGGCATGACAAGGTTCAAAGCTTGGTCCCTGCATCTGCCTAAGCAGGTGCTTTAATCTGCTGAGCTATCTGGCTGGCCAGACTCTAATGTCTTTTAATGGAAAGTAATAAAATGCATTTATGTCTACTTACAGAATTACTGTGACGTTAATACAATTAACATATGTATTTGATCTATGATCATGTTTATATCTCTATCTACCTTTATATATGCATATATAAATGTATATATGCACGTTTGTGTATATGAAGGTAAGATGAAATATAGATACACGATGGATAGATGGGTGCATAGCTTTTGAAACAAATGTATATACACAAAAAGATGATGATTAACATTTTTGCTTTAGAATCTAGACATAACTCCTCCATTACTGGCATATTTCAGTTGAAGTGCAGAGTGCTGGCTTCCCTTCCTTGTCTTCTAGAGCATGGAGGGTTTTCTCTGGCAAGTCCCCAACTCCCTTGTGAGAAGCTGGCTGCAGCTGAGTGAAGGCAACCAACTCTTTTTACAGTAAATGTCAGCACCAGTGGGAAAACTGCACTAGCTGCCTGTGTTCTGGGAACAAATATGCTTTTAGAGGTTCATTGCCTGGAAGCTCAACTTGGGCAGCCCCCAACCCCATGAGCTTGTTTACAAGGGAGAGGACAACTATCCTTCCCCATTCTGACCATTCCTCGTGGAAGTCGGCTGAACATGCTACCCATCTCCATTCTAAGATAGACCAACGACTTCCAAACACACAGCACTTAGGTTGACATCATCTGTGTGGAGCCAGTTTGCATTTTTGCAAGTATACAATAAGATGATTCTTGGGATAGGTGCTTAAAGAAAAAAACTTCTTCTCTGGAAAAACTGGCTCAATTCCTCATGTGTAAATCTGTTTCTTTTTCTTATGTATTTTTTAAAAAGAGAAAACAATGAATAAAAGTGATACATAATTTCAAAACAAGATGATAGGGAATTAACAATGGTTATTATATTGCATATTGCTATCTTCAAAGTAGTTATTTAGATAACCAGGTTACAGGCATGAAATATGATCACACAACACAAGCACTAATTGTTCCTTTCAATGAACTCATAAAAATTAGTAGCACAATTATCTTACCTATCAAATCTTGATCACCTTCAAGAACTTTCTATAAACGTCTACAGAATTAGACTCCCAAAGTTCAAGCACTGGAGAGCACTTACTAGTTTTACTAGGTTTACTAAGTTTACTAGACTTAGCAAGCAAATTAACTACTGTTCCCTCAATTTCTGCACATGTGCAATGGGGTCAATAATATTCCATAACTACAAGGCTAACCAAAGAATGAAAGGCACTAATGATTAGAAAAGTTTGCCAGGTCCTTCCAACTTTGCAATGCATGTTTCAATGAAAAATAGATGTTTAATAGTATCTTTAGCAATATATGATAAATTTGAATTCCATTTGCTATGGTTTGTGACTAGCTGACCTCTCCCAAAGCCTCATGCGCTCATGGGGGGGGGGAATAATCAAGGTGGCTGGATTGAGAAAGTATGACACTGGGATTGATTCCTGGTACAGTGTTAAGATCAAGGACACTAGTATTAAAGTATGTGTGCTTCCCAACCTAAATAGTCTAGAGAAGATATACGGGTTAGAAAGATCTGTGGTCCTCCTTTGGTTTCTTGGTACCTTTTGCCCACCATGCACTATTTCTCATCTTTGATGTTTGTCTGTAAACACCCTGCCTTGGAGCCAGCTGATTATGGACTGAAACTTCTTAAAGCTAGGCGCTAAATAAACCTTTCCCCTTTGACTTTGGGTGCCAAGTATTTTGTTTCATCCATGAGAGACCTGGGATTAAATCATCTGCAAGCAGGCGTAAGGATCGGGGATTCGATCCCAGGCTTGCCGTGCCAGCCCCACCCCCAGGGTGTGCTGAGATGGCAATTGAGACTAGGCATGGTGGTGCACACCTGTAATCCCAGCACTTGGGAGGCTGTAAACAGGTAGATCACTATGAGTCCAATCTAGTAGTGAGATCCTGAACACCCTGTAGACCCTTCCCTAAAATGCAATAGAGAGAGAGAGAGAGAGAGAGAGAGAGAGAGAGAGAGAGAGA
>NW_004524597.1:4643303-4675600 GCF_000260255.1 Octodon degus
AGACAGACAGACAGACAGACAGACAGAGACAGAGACAGAGAAAGAGATGGAGAGACAGAGACAGAGAGAGAGACACAGAGAGAGAAAAACACACACACACACAGAGAGAGAGAGAAAGAGAGAGAGAGAGAGAGAGAGAGAGTCAGAGAGTATGTGTGAGAAGCACACATACTTTTAATACTAGTGTCCTTGATCTTAGCACTGCACCAGGAATCAATCCCAGTGTCGTACTTTCTGTGTGGTCTACAACCATACAGATGTTTTTGGTAACTATAGCCAATGTGAACCAAAAGCACAGGATACAGATGAGTGCAATGAGCTGGCTTTTTCTCACAAGTGTTGAAGGTCTCTGTCTGACATACATATGAGAAAGAGCTAATTAGGTACCCTAGAACAAGGCATGAGAAATGATTTTAAATGATGTGATATGTGCAAAAAGTTGACATAAAGTAAAGGTATTGTGAGGTCTAGAATCTAGAAAGTATCCAAATTCATTAGTCAGAGATGGAAATGTGAAGGTGGATAATATTTAACCGTGGGGTGAAATTAGTTCTACTATTGATATAAATGTCATCAATATTTAGAAGAGATACATGGCCACAGTTACACAGATAATGCTGAGATATGTCAAGAAATACAAAGAACAATTAATACAGCAACTACCCCCAAAGGGATATAATTTAAACATTTAATTCAAAAACAAAAATATAATAAAATGCAATCATCTGGTGTCTATATTAGCAATAAATAGTGTATATGATCTAAGCCACATCAGGGATTATTTTTCTACAGCAAACGAATGGACTAGCAACATTCTGTTGGGGCAGATGGGAGGATGGGTTGGAGGAGTCCAATTATTTGATAGGAGAGAGCAAAGGCAAAAATTTCATGGATTTTCAGTGTGCCCAACAGAATAAGCTGCCACATCTGTGCTTGGCAGGTCTGGGCAACACCGTCTCCTACAAACTGTTTTCTCCGGCACCAGAAAAGAGGAGGAACAGCAAGAGGTAGAAAGAGGAGAAAAGAAGAAAAGGAGGAGGGCAAGATGAAGAAGAGGAAAAAGCAAAGCCTCAGGGTAAGAGAAGCTTTTTGCTCCTTGTGGCTATGGGGGCTGGCAGTTCCACCTGGAGGCTTTCAGGCTGGAGACCCAACCAAGAGCACAAGGTTCTAGGCCATCCTGAAGGTTGCCCACCTGGGGGCAGAACTCCTTTCCAGGGCCTTCACGATCTTCCTCTTAAGACCTTCACTGATTGGATCAGGCTCACACACATCATAGAGAATGAGCTGCTTGACTCAAAGCCCTCTGATTCAAAGTCTTCTGGGGCTTTTTTTTTTGAAAATGTTTGGACTGAACACAGAGACTTGTGTTTGTCAGGCAATTGTTCTGCCATGGAGACACTTCTCCAATCCTTGGATGTTAACCACATCTCCAAAGTGCATGGCCACATTTGGTTGTTTATGGCAACAATCAAATTATTTGACAGTTTATCTTTGAATAGTGGTCTGGTCAATTTAGCATATGCAATTAACCATGTATAGAATCACACAGTATGTTTTCTTCCTTGTTTTGTACTATGGTTTTAGCACTTATGTATGCATACATAAAATTAATTTCGTTAGCCTAGTTTTGAAGCACATGTGAATGCAATCATTCAGAAGGAAAGAAAAAAGATGAGCAAAAGGAGGTGGGAGAGGGTTCTAAATATCATGAGTCCTTGCGGTTCTAGACACATGAACCTACATATGTAATAAATGTATGTGAAGGTAATTACATGAACACAGAGACATATATACATACCATACAGACATACATAGTACACAGATATACCCCACAGAAACACAAGCAATCCACAAGCTCACAATACAATATAGCCACACCCACTACACAGACACACACACACACACTACATTGACACAAACAAGTAAAACTGTAGGCACCATACAAAAACACATGTACACAATACACGAACAGACATGTGCAAATGCAAAAGGAGAGAAATAAGTAGAAAGAGTGGAGTGCATCAACACCTAAAAAGGATTAGTAGAATTCATCATTTCAAAAGGTCTTTTACCAGTTGTAACTTGAGGCTACTGATTTTTAGGATGCTTCCCTTGGAGAAAGCTGAAAAAAGGGCATCTCTTTGTATTACTTCTTATAGATTCACATGTATCTACAAATGCATGATTACACTAAAATTGAAAATTTAATTTAAAAAATCATAAGTCCTCAAAATTCCCTGACAATGAATACAAGTGAACAATAGCTTTCTTCTAAGAAGTAAAATATCGTCTTTAAATTTCATTTCAAAATGAATATATAAATATATACATAACAACCAATGGGTCACAGATGAAATTAAAGAAGAAATTAGACAGTTTCTACAACTAAATGATGACAATACAACATATATAAATATATACATATATATATATGTAGATAGTGTATTTAATTTATTGCTCAGATTCTGATGTTTGAAGATATTTGTATTTTCTCAACACAGAGTTCAGGGACCACAGAATCCAGTGAGGGTTGATGTGGGGTGAGGAGTCAGTGGTTTTGGGGTGAGGACATGCTGTTAACCCCATCATGACTGTCCAGTTCACAGTGGGTAAGGATGACAGGGAAAGTTTAGTTCCTTTATTCAGTGCTGGTAATGACATGAACCTGGAGTTTAGCACTAAGCGTTCCAAGCTCCCATGGTTTCTGTTCACTTGATTTTGCATGCTTCTGTGGGTCCCCAATTGTCCTCGAGCACCCATATTCCAAAATAGCTGCATCTCACTGTGAGCAAGAATGATGCTGCCTTTGGTTCCATGGCAACGCTACATCCTAACTGCATTTGGCATGGGCTGCAACCTTCCATTTATCCTACATTCATTTGCAAATTGAAATGGTATCTTGTACTACACATGTTTCCTATGATAGTTTGTCCTGTGAATTAACTTAATAATGAAGCATATGGTCTGCCTTCCCATTTCAAGAGCCCAGGTAGCATTCACAACAGCTGACTGCCAGGCAATGAAGATGAGCAGGGTGAAGTTTTTCAGCCTAAGACTAAGGCAGGAAAGATGCTCAGGTGAGTTTGCCCCCATTAACCTGTGATGATGAAAGTACTATTTCATTCTACATCCGATAGCTTGGAAGGCGCAGCATCCTTAGTAGTATAATCAAGTATAATAGGAGCAGAATGGAAAAGTTCCCTACAAATTCCTTTCAGCCTTTCACAGTCTGACAGCAGAGCGTGTGTGTTTATGATGAGGAAAATGTTTTCTAAAAAGCATTTTTGTTGTGGTGGCAAAGAAAATAGTTTATCACATATGTACTAGGAAGGTAAATAAATGAAATGTTTTTGGAAGGCAAAGCTGAATAATATCTTGGTGTAAATTGAACTAGCCACTGAATAAGTAAGAAATTATCCTATAAATATGTATGCACAACCAGAAAACAAGAAAGAGAGAGAAAGAGAATGGAAGAGAGAGAAGTATAAGTAGATATTACATCTGAATTAGAAAAAATGAAACTAAAGCAAAGCATTCAAATGTGTCTCAATAAGGAATCTAGTCAATAGTTTTATTTATAAGTAGAGTTCTATGAAACTATTACAAGTGATAAATTAGTGCTATAATCAATAGGGGTTTATATGCAATATATATTATATATACATGTATACATATAAATATACATATATATGCATTAGATGAATAAATGAATAGCTATAACTTGTGTGGAGGAGGAGGAGGTTCACTATGTGGCTGATAAATCTTCCTTAGCCAAATTCCTTGGAATATATTCTCAGGCATATCGCACTTTCTTTTCTCCCAGTCTTGGTTCCTTTCTCAAGATCTTCCTGAGAAAGAACAGAGCACTATTTCCTTAAAATTGCTCACTTTTGAACATTTGCTAAATGATTTCTTCAAGCCTGAGAAGGAGAAGTCCCGCTCCATCTAACCGAAAGAAAGGTTTTAAGACTTAAAGCTACGAGGACATGGCTGTGTTGTGAAAAGGTTCCATCTCGTGGGTCTTCAAACAGATGGCCGCTTCTCCAGGAGCCCATGAGAAGGCTCTGCAGTCTCTTTGTGATGGAGCCGTATCTTTGGACTTCCTTCCATAGTCCCATGAAGTGCTCATCAGCCACTTCACCTGTAGCTTTTCTCATCTCCCAGGCAGAGATGGATGGCTGACTCCGTCTTCTAACTATGGTCTCACTTGTATCCTTCACAAGGGACAGCTTGTACTTACTGAAACATCCACAGCATGTGGCCCTCCTTCCTCCCATTGGAGGTCCATGGGGTTAGTGACCCCATCTTTGTCATTTCTCAATATCACAATACTTGACACAGAGTAGGTGCTTATGAATCAATGAGTGAGATAAGTCATCCAGAGGAAAAACAATCTTTAGTCTCTTATATCTAAAAAAATTTCCTCATAAATTTGAACCTATTAAATATTCTGGCAGAATGTATTTATACAACGCTGCTGTTTAAATATTAATAATGGAAGCAATAACAGTGATGGTGCGGAAGGATAAATTAAAAAGCAAATCCACAAAGATATCAACAGAATGCTTTTGTTTCCATTCTCATTAAAGAAGGGAAGTTTTTGCCGGCTTTACTGCCTAACGAAAATGATTTCCATCTGTCCTCTTCCAGCTAGAACAAAATATCTGAGAGATGCCCCCTTTTTAGGGGCAGTATCTTCTTGACAGTACTTCTCTCCTCACAGTGGCACTTTGCAAATAAGCACAACAACAAACCAAATGCCACTCCATCCAATAAATGACCTCCCTCACTCTTGCTGAGAGAAAGGACAGGAGGGAAAAATGAAAATAAAAGGTTGTATATAGAGACTAAATCAGATCATGTTTATTGATTTATTTCAATCAATAGACATGGGAAAGTCCAGGAGACTCTGACCCCTGCCTGTAGGTATGCTTTTGTGCTACCTGCAGCACATAACAAAGGTGGATTCCTATAAGAAAGCAGAGAGGAAAGCCACATTTTCTTATTTTTTTCTCTTGACAAATTGCAACATTAAAGAGCAAGTTTTGTAGAAAGCTTTACATTGTGCAGGGGTCTCATATAATTATCCAAATGATAAAAACAAATCAGAATTCTGTGCACACATTCTGGTTTGTAAGAATCAATACATTTCATACCACACCAATGACTACCCACTTGTCACCTGGTTTGTATTTTAAAAACCATCACTGGAGTACTCCTAGGCTCCATGGAATGCTCCAAAACTGGGAATTTCTTCTAGGATCTACCATGTTTGAACAAGAAATCTCATCCCCAGAACCCATGAAGAATTCATCAAAACTGTTTTGTGTAGGAGGTGACAACCAGGAGCCAAGTTATCTCAGTAAATTTCTTTCTCATCAACTCATACACATACCAGAAGGGGCTTTCCAGTGAAACTGACATTGGCAAAGATACAAATGGGGAATCTGTTGAACTTTCCTGCACGTGATAACAAAGATTGTCCGACCACCTAATGAATGACAGTAAGCCACACAGGCAGCACTTTTCAAGAAGCTAGGAATTGAGCTGAAATCAATGCTTTAAGATGGTGTTGAACTGTCAGGATTTAAGACTTGTGCAGAATATTCTGTGACCAGTGAGCCTGCCATGGAGTGGGCTGTGACAACGAGCACACCACAGAGGTGTTAATTCACCCTGGTGTGTCCATCACCTTTTATCCATGTCTTCTAGCAGCAGCATTTCTCTTTGCACTGGCCAAGTGCTTTCCAGATGTGCACCCCACACCGTATCACTATTATCAATGCACACATTGCATGAAAATCAGACTTCATTCTCCTTCCAGGCCTAAATAGCAGTGCTGGAGTATGAGTGGCATCTGAACATAGTTTGTACCTCCTTTTTTTTATATGTATGGAATTCAGATGAGAGGTCTTATTTTGCTCCAAAACACAGGTTTTTGGGCTGGGGAAATACCTCAGCAGTCTAAGAGCTTGCCTGGAAGGTGCAAGGACCTGGGTTCAAATCCCAGTACTGTATGCCATGCTGGACCCAGAGCTCCAGGTGTGTAGTGCTGGCCAACAAAACCAGACATAGTGGCACACATCTGTAATCTCAGCTCTGGGAAGGATGAGACAGGAGGATCACTATAAGTCTGAACTGTGTGGTGAGACCTTGTACCAAATCAATCAATCAATCAATCAATCAATCAACCAACCAACTAACCAACCACAGGTTTTTAAGGATTTGACTTCAGGTTAAAAGTGATCAATCACATGAAGAGGACCTGCTTGAGAATGAAGACAGAAGCAGCTGGAAAGATTGAAAGTGAGATAGAAAATCATGTAGTGAGTTTAGTTGAAACTCTGGAGCCAGCCTTGGGTGAGGAAGGCACAGATTTTGAGTTCATAATTTTATAAGCCAATAAGTGTCATTGTTTAAAACAGTTTAAATATGTTTGCATTACATTTCTGTCACTCACTATCAAAAAGTTTCTGAACCCAGGCAAAGGGAAGAGCAAATTATAGTCCAACTCTTACTCCGCACTTGGGTTATTAACATTCTTTCCCAAAGAGATCTGATTTGAGCTAAGGAGCTCAGGTGACCTTTGGGTGATTAAACTTCTTTTGTTCCTTTGGGCAACTTCCCATGTGACACTGACAGTTGGAGATTAACAAAATAGTTCCTCAAAGTCAAATGTGCTTTAGTCTCAAGAACTCTGGGGCTACCATAAAAGTAATTTTGGAAAGAAGTATATCTGCCTTCAGAAAGTGTCTGCCAAGATTTGACCTGATGTAATTTAAAATGGCTAAGACAATCAGCTAGCTTGAAAATTAAGGTTTCTAATGGGAACACCTACTCAGCCCTAATAATAGGGGAACTACCATCATAATTATAATGTGGTGCAAGCAGGCACATCATTAACTAAGTTTTCTCAGCTACTGCAATTAACAAGCATCAATAGATTGAGTAAATTATTAATAACCCACACATGCTCCAGTGTACATTGCTCATTCTATATTTTTTTCAAGCAAGAAGCAAAAAGTTCACAGCTGATATCCAGACAATCTTTGTTTTATCATTTTCACAACATTACTTTCACAACTTGTGATACTTCTTTCTGGAGGCATTCAAAGTCTTAAAGAATTAAGTAGTGAAAACAGGAGCAATATCCTAGAAGTGAACAGTGCCATCTCGCAGAGAAAACATCTTTTTGGATTTGATCCACAGCCCATCCCTCACTGTACTCCTGATGGAATCACTGATGGAGTTGTTACTATCACTGAGGGGTGGTGACGGTGGCAGTTCCTGACATTGTCACTTTTCATGGTACATTGTCAACCAGCAGTTCTCACATATGACCCACAGTAAGCCTACGAGATTCATAAATCATCTCAAAGTATATGGCATTGAAACACAGTGTGCCCAGGCTGATAGGTACATCATAACAAAGATGTATGCAAGAGATAGGTAAATAAAATATATCCTGCCCTTAAAGCCTGAGGGCTTTAAGCCCAATAATTGAAATAAGCACCAAAAAAGAGGGATCTTGGCAGGGCCGGCAGGTTCATGGCAGGACAGCTTCCTGAAAGAATGGAGGTGGCGAAGGGTTTCAGCTGATCAGAAACCATATGCAAAATTCTAGGTATGGCTAAGTTGGGTGGTGTCCATCTGTCATCCTAGTACTCTTCAGGCTGAAATAAGAGGATCACAAGTTCAAGCCCATCCTGAACAAATTAGTGACTGAACAAGACCCTGTCTCAAAATTTAAAAGAAGTAAATAAATAAATGAATGAATGAATGCATGCCTGGGAACTCAATATTTATTTATTTATTTATTTATTTATTTAGGCAGAACCAGGGATTGAACTCAGACCCTTGTGCTTGTCAGGGAAGTGTTTACTCTATTAAGCCTTCTCCCCGGCCCCTAAACTCAACATTTAAAAAAGTAAGTAAGTAAATAAATAAAGGCCTGGGAATAGAGCTCAGTGTGAAAGTCTCTGGATTCAATCCCAATACAATATCCTTCCTAGCCAAAGGAAAAAAATCTAGGCACAAGAGAACCATGACATGCTTTTAAAATAATAAAACATCTGATGGGCTAAGGTCAGAAGAGGTGGTAAGCAGAGGCCTGGTGAGAAACACAGACTTTCTTTTGAGGATCACCATCTTTGGAGGGTCTTTAGGCAGAAGTGACTACACCCAATCAAGCATCACTAGGACTGCAGCAGGCAATAAGGACAGCATGAGGAGGAAAGTCACGGGGAGATTGCACCAGTCCTTGCCAGGGATGGAAGATGGAAGTGATGGTAACCAAGGACATCGTCATGGGGACAGGATGGGGATCAGTAAGTGCTATTTTGTCACCCCTGGGAGATGAAAGAAAACATCGTGACTTTTATCCTACATCTTAGTTGTCACAACTCTATTGACATGAAATTGAAACAGCACCAGGAAGCCCAGAAACGTTGGCTCTCACTACAAATGACAAAGATAGGGATTTGGGGAAATTGAGCTAGAAGAAATGGTTTACAGTGTGTGTCTTCTATCCATCTCCATAAAACTGACTTTGCCAAGTTTATCTCCCAGTCTAAAGAAGAGAATAATTTGGGTAAAAAAGCAAAGCAAAGCAAAGCAAAGCAAAACAAAACAAACAGGATAACGGTGTTGGTAGACCAGAAGTCTCCTTCCCTCAAAGAAATCTATAAGTGGTTAAACAAAATGACCCCTTCTTTTCCTGTCTCTATGCCTGTTTCAAAAGAAAAGCATCAGACTGAACTTATTTTAGGTTGATGCAGAGTCATCTGGCTACTACCTGTAAGCAGCAGAAGGAATGAAAAGGGTGACTTGGGGGTCACTTTGCTACAAACATGCTCAGAGCCCTTCTGCAGGCAAGTGCCTGGGGCTGCAGAATTCAGGATCAGACTCGGTCAGGCTCTCCCTCAGAGTCCTCTTTGGGTTTCTGCTCAAACAACTGCCTCATTTTGAGCTCATCCAAGCATGTGAAACCTGGAGAGACAGCAGAACTGCACATCTATTCAGTGACCACTTAAACTATACAACTGGAATTTATCACAAGTACAAGGGGAAAAGTGAGTCCTTAGAAAATCAAACTTCGATGCTCTCCTCTTGATCAGATAACTGTTGTCTGCTCAGGGAACCGGGAACAGCAGTCTTAAAACATTAAATATATACAGCCTCCTTTTCATGTAGTGGAAGGATCTGAGCTAGAGATATATACTGCAAAACAGTCTGAAGTAAAGGGGAAACATGAGAAAAGGTGATAATAAATAAAAGGAAAAGTATAAAGTACTGCAAAAAGAAAAGAAAAAGAAAACTAACTCTGCAGTAAACTGTGTAGTTCCTAAAGTCAGACTTCCTGGAGTTTCCTTATAATCAGCATTGAAAGGAAAATTCCTCTATAGGGAGGATCTATTAGTCCTTTAAACTTTATCCATTCATATTAAAGTCCTGGTTTGATAGTTATTGAGCTGATAAACCATGCAAACTACAAGGTACAAAGATGAGGATCCTAGCAGTTAGAGATGAAAAGCAGCATGATTTTTTGTTTGTATTTGTGGTTTTCTGAGCTTTGAGTATGGAGAGTTTTTCTAAGTTGACAGGGCTCAGATCTGGGGGACTGGGTGGTTCCCAGGCCTATTCATCTTTGGGCACTAGCAGTATCAAATTCTTTAATGTAACCTGTGGTCTTCATGAGTAGCTCTTACACTTGCCTAGTTTCTACATCTCAGCAAGATATTCAATTGTAAATCATTCCTTGGAAACACATATACAAAAAGATCCCTATTGCTTCTGCTATTATGCACACCTCACCTTTTCCTTATTGTAGTAGTTGCTCCCAGGAAAGCCCCATGCCATGTCGCTGACACTATGTCCTTCTTGATGGCTGTCAGCCCTAACATGCTGTGTGATCAAATTCTTCCTGAGAAACAAACAAGTAGTCACCCCTAGCAACAGCCTTCATGGCAATGTAGGGGTAGTGAGAGGAAGGAGGAGGCAAACTTTAAAGTTCTTGCCTGGAAAATTAACAGAATGCAGAGTCCTGCATAGTATATGCATCCCTATCCCCAACAGTGCAAATCACTGCACCAGCTTTGAAATAGCATGATTATTACGGTGGAGATCTAGAATGAGCCCTAAAAGCCTCAAATGTTCAGAGATAGAGTGTATGGAAGTGGATTTGCTCATGTGGCCCCCAGACTTATCAGTGGAATAATACAATGGGGAGTTAATTGCTCCATGTGCTGTTAGGAGGTGGGCGCTGGCTGGAGGAGGCCAAGGCCTGGGCGTGTTTGAACAGCTTTCGTTCACTAGGGCCTTCGGTCATACTGTCCCCGCCTTGGAGCCTATGGTGCATACCTATGCTACGTAGCCCTCTCTAGTGTCAAAAGCTGAGGGCCAACTTTATTTGCTGTCACTCATGAGCCAGCTCTAGTGGGGGAAAGAGAACTGAGAGGCAGGCATGTGCTTTGGGGGTTCAGCTGGGTGCACCTTCCCTGCGATTCCCTTTCTGCCTTTACCTGGGGAAGACTATTACTGCAAGCACATTTTCAAAGGCAAGATAGATTGTGAGCAAGCAGAGCTATCATTTTTAGTGCCAGAAAAACATGGAATTTCAATAGTTGACATTTGCAGTTACTACCCAGGGTCTTAGGCTCAGTCTTACGGGAAATGGAGAAGAGGCTTACAGCAGAAATGGTCCATACACTCTGATGGACATTATGCTGTGCCCCTCCCTGTCTTCGATCTGGACATGCTTAGACATGCAGGCAGAGCTCCATTCCACTCCTTTGCAGCCATTACAACAGGGGAATTGGCAGCTTTTATCACAACACTCTTAGCCTCCAGCCAGGGAATCAAACTAGAGCAGCAGATGGGGTAAATGGTGATGAGAAGAAAGAAATGAGTTGTTGTCAAGTGCTGGTGGGAATATGCACACGGGGAAAGAAGGGGGCCCACAGACTCCAGGGAGAGGGGACTCTGAGAATGGGGCTGTATGCAAAGGGAGAAGATCCACCATATGCATGAGCCATGCAGAGCCACATGTAGGGAGAGAGTGGAGAGGTTGATGAGTTGATTCCGACATTGGCCTGATGTCTTGTCAGTATGAAGACATCACTGGAGATGTCAGGCTCAAGCGCACAAATTTCTAAAATTTCAACACTTTCATCCACACCAAAATAAGCTACTCCAAATCTATAAAATAAGTGGAGCTCCTAAATGCTTTAACAAAGGATGGGAATGTGGAAACACAGTTGCATACAGCTCGTAAAAGGAACATCTGAGCTCCCTTGAAGAATAAGAAAAATAATAATAGCTAAAGGGAATGAGATTGTATATGTCTCTCTGCCTATAGGAAACCATCCCAAGACCTGAACACATATTTGCAAAGGGTTTGGTGTCAAACTAGAGTTAGTGACAAATGAACAGAGTAGCCTCATCTGACCAGGGCTTGCCAAGAACAACCTAAATGGAATGATGCTGGCTGGCTTGCTCTGGAATTGTTATGTCCTTGCCCTCCATTGGAGCACTCAGGAAGTGGACTTTAATGCAGCCAAAGGAAAGTTCCAGCAGGATACCGCTGGAGACCCCAGGGAGGCACAAATCCAATGCCTCTACCAGGCAACTTTCAAGAGTCATCTTTTCCAGCCATAAATGCTCCTTTATTTTAGAACTTAATTTGGGGCTTTTCCTTCTAATGATGCAGGGAAATAATTTATTTTATTTTTTCTCAGGTGTAGGTAGAGAGGTTATCAGGGAAATGTGGAGGAAAGCTGTACACAGTGGTGCCATAAATGAGCCAACGTTCCAAGGAAGGGCTTGCCACTGTATTTCCAGATGTACCCATCTGGAGTCCGGAAATAGCTCTAGACTAGAGCCTCAAACACTAGGAGTTTCTAACCTGATAACCAAAAACCATCTGCAAGGATGGGTAGCAGAGACCACGACTCCAAGGCAGTAGAGCACAAAGCTGGAGCTCTGGGATACATCCACTCATCTGGTTCCTTGTGTTCCCTAGACCATCAAAGGATTCTGAGCTCTCTCAAATGAATAAACCTTCAAGATGAAAATGGAAGGCCATCCCTATTTTCTTAAACAATCTTCTTCCTAAGCTGGAGAGATACTCAGAGATTCTCTCCAGCAGAGGCAAATCCTATGCAGAGATTTTTCTCCAGTGGAGAAAATGACAGACATTGACCCTAAACTCACTTCTTAAGCTACTGAAAGGCAGACCAGAACCAAATTACAGATGTTCTGAAGTCAAAACTATGTGTTGAGAAAAGCCATAATTTGTTCCCAGGAAAACCTCATAAAATCATTCTAAAATGATTGTGTACAAATGCTATTGTGCAAAATCCTAGACAATAGGGGCTCTTACTGTGCCTGACACCCAACTAATGCTTAGCAAAATACTGCTGAATAGTGTCAACGTATTAAAAGGGCTCAAGATGGAAACTGGGTTCAACTGAAGATTCTGAGAGATGGTGCAGTGAAGAGAGTACCAAGAGCTGAGCTCCCAGGCTCAATGCTTTCTCCCTTCCAAGGACACAGGAAAGATAACAAGGGTGAGACAGAGCAGGGAGGAAGCTGCTCCATAAATGCAAGGTGTTGTTATTTTTATTTTTATTGGTGCTTTGGCTGCCTTCAGGGGAGGGGGAGGGATATGTGAATATGGCTAATTTTCTGCTTGAGTCCAGACACATTCTAAATTACTGAGCCACATTTTATTTTAAATTGACTAATAAAGAAATCTTACACCACATACCATCGCACATTGCCTTGGGTCATTTAATGTTCCCACCTTCACAGTGGCTCAGTCCTAACAGTGGGGTCAAGGGTGGGTGGGCTGGAAAACAGTCTGGTGTACATCATTCCCTCCCCACCTCATGTTTTTTTCTTCCTTCTTTTGTTCTTCCTCCTCCTTTTTCTCACCTGCACTCCTGTCTTCTATACCCCCCCTCTCTCTCTGTCTCTCTGTCTCTGTCTGTCTCTCTCTCTCTGTCGCTCTCTCTCTCTCTCCCCTTCTCACCATCACTATCTCTTTCTGTTTATTTCTTTCTGTCTCATTATTTCTTTGTCTTTGTCTTTAATTTGCAATGATCATAACACAGAGAGAATGATAACAAATACCAACCTAAATTAGACACTTTCCCTTTATGCTCACTTAAAAAGAAAAAAAAAAATATATATATATAGCCTTTTCCTATCCCTACATAAAAATAAATGGAAAACATTTTGCAAATGTCAAATGCTATATAAAAGGAAAAAATATGAAGGGCAGTGGAAACATAAACAATAATACTAATGACAAATTTTACCTCTCCTAAAGCATTGTCAGCCACCCAGTTCCAACGCTGGAGTTTTATCTAAAGGGTCAGAAACCAGCTATATCATAAGCTGAAGTGCATCCTGGAAGAAAATTATTCTCGGAATGTGTCTGCAGATGATATTAAGCAAAAGGAGAAGAAAAATAAAAGGAAATTACTCGAGGTTGGCTATTTTCTTTTACTCATATATTTGTTTAACTTGGTTTGTCAAGCATCTCCGTGTATCCATAACGCAGTAGGGCACCGGGAGCACAGTATACAGGACAGTAGAGGAGGACCCTGCCCAAACTTACAGGCTCCATGAGTAAGAAAGCCGCAGAGACATGTCGAAGTCAATGAGGTAATAGCTGATGGTGGTGTCATGCAGCAAATGACTTGATGGATTTTAGAGAAGCCACGTAGATAAGGGTTGTCCCTAATGAGCAAATAATACTGTGCTAGAAACCAAAGGTGACAAGAGCAAAGCATGCAGAAAACAGTGATGGAAAGAGCAAGTGCAAATACTCAGGAGAAAATATATATATACATATTCGGTTATTCCCAGAAGCCAGAGCAGCTGGAATACAGAGCAGCTAGAATTCAGGAGCTTATGGCAGCCTGAGACGAAATGAGGTCAAAGAGTATCCCAGTACCTGGGCCTGGCCTCATGGGCGTGGTACTATGTTCAGCGTTTTCCTTAATAACATGGGGGGTGGCATTGCTATAGCTTTAATAAGCGACCATAGGAAGTGCCATGTTTTGGAAGCTTGGTCCCATGGTGGCAGTGTTACACTGGTGTAGTCTTTTCAGGGCTGAGCCTGAGGAGGTCCTCAGTCAGTGCCCTCAGAAAAGATGAGGGGATTTCTCCAGGATCCCTGTTAGTTCCTGAGTTCTTGTGAGAGTGTTGGTATAAAAAGAAGAGCTTGAATCCCTGCACATCCTCTGGCTTTCCTGTTTGAGATTTGATCGTTGACCCTATGCACACTCCAGGCACTATCATCTGACATGATGTAAGGGAGCTGAAGAAACTCTTACCAGAACTGAATGATTCCAGCACCATGTCCTCAAATTTCTGTAACCACAAGGTAACCCTCTTTTCTTCTTAGTACTTTTCCTCAGGTGTTTTGTTATAGCGACAAAAAGCTGACTAATACTGACATGGTGAGATTTATGACTTTCAAATGTCTTCCTGGAAGCTGTGTGGGAGAGAAGAGCCCAAGAAAAGGAGGCTTGCAGAGCTACTGGTGACATCAAGGCTGGAAACAATGTGAACAAAGAAAAATATGCATTGAGGCTCCTTCATCGATTCAATGCCAACAACTGGAAAGGAGGGATCAGCCAAGGCTATAATAGTTCATCCATAGAAACACTAACTTTAGATTAGCTTAACTCATCTAAGGTACAAGCCAATATTCTTATTAAAATCTCCTTTATCTGAGTGAGGGATCACAAATCTCCCCTCTCATAAAGAAGAAATGATCCTTGACTCTTTCTAGCCAAGTCAGGAGTCCACACACTATGGCTTCACTGAATTCTTTTTCTTACCTCATTCCTCACAACCTTCCTGAACCAATCATCTAGTAAGGTATCCTGGCTGACTCCCAAGCTTCAGTCTAAGAAAGGTCTAGCAGAGAAGGGGCTCCATTTGCCTTGGTCAGCATTCTATTCCAAGAACCAAGACCTATGGCAGCCCTTAGGCTCCTGAAATGAATAAATGGATGCTAGAGATGGCCTGAAATTAACAATGAATCTCTGTCTCTTTGTTTTTGTCTCTCTCTGCCTCTCTGTTTGTCTGTCTCTGTCTCTCTGTCTCTCCCTCTCCCTCCCACTCCTTCCCCTCCCCCTCTCTCCTTTCTTTCTGTGTCTCTGTCTCTTTGTGTCTGTGTCTCTGTCTGTCTCTGTGTCTGTGTCTCTGTGTCTGTCTGCCTCTCTCTCTCTCTCTGTCTCAGTCTCCAGAAGATGGAGCACAGGAAGCAATTGGAGCCCAGCATGAACACCCACCCATCATTTCCTGGCCTCCTTCCTACTCCCTCCCCAGCCGACTGCAAGTCTAGACACATCGTTCTGATGAAGCCAGAGCCTACTTGCAGGAGATGAGTCATGACTTAGAAACCACCCAGGGCTCCTGGGCTTTGCTGGGTGAGGTTTCCTGGCAGAGTTCTGCATGGTAGAAGGAGACTGTAATTTCATTTTTCCCTGCCTTTTCCTATTTCCATGTGAACTCTGAGCCTTAGGAATGGTACTGAAATTTCTTTTGTAAATGCCAATTCTTAGTGACAGATTTTCCAAATGAGCATCATGGAACCGTGTTCTTAGAAAACTCCAAGATGAGTGGTTTTGAAACCTATTCTGTATACCAAAGGTAAATACATTGGACAACTTAATGATGTACTCCCTGTAAATATCTTTTGATTCATGTCGACATCTCCAATTTCAATAATTACTGTACAGGATGCCACTCTGAGAAATTCTTCTGTAGGTGTTGATTCAGACACTGATAATATGCTGCCTAAAGAGGTGCTACACACATTCTTTCATTCATTCAAAAATGGAAATGTGCCCCATATTTCATTCATACATACAATCACATTTAAAATCCATCAACTAAACTCAAACTTTGCCCTAAGTCCAGCATATCTATCAATGATAAAAACAGACAGGGCTCCTCTCCTTCCAAAATTACCTATGGGAGAAGATGGAGAATATAGCAATGAATGCGTGATTGCAAATCAAAGTAAGTGGCATGAAGAAAATCAAGTCCTATTGGACACACGCTGGGTGGCAGAGTGGGCACATGAGTTGGATGGTCAGGAAAGATGATCAAGAGAGATTAAGAGGAAGTGCTATATTTAAGACAGCTGTTAAAAGAAGACACTTAGCATTCAGAACGTCGAGGGGCAGAGACAGATACAGAAAGCAAGCATGAGGGTTACTTTGAGGCAGAGGGAAACCCAGCTCCTTCTGACCAAAGCTGCTGACCAGCAGGGCCAAGCAAGCCATCATCTCCCAGGGGTTCAGTGCCCACTTCCATCTTTATTTAGGCACCAAGTTAGGAGATGAGCTTTATCCCAACCCTTCTTTCTGGCTTCCATCTTTAACTTCGTCTTCTGCCACAGTCAAAAGGCTCACCATATTACCTGTTCTCACTGGCATATCCTTGCCTCCTCACCACTGGTCTCTCCCTAACACCCAGATGTGTCTGGGTCTAACATCCACACTGCCTTGTAACAGCTCCACAAAACATCAGTAGTATCCACTTATTCATCAGTCTTCACTCTCTTCCTATGTTTGGGGTGTTGCTTACCAATTCAATAGGTTTTTGTTCATTTGTTTTTTACGGACAGTAAGAGATTCAACTCAGGACCTTCACACTGAACTACATCCTCAACCTTTTAAAATTATTTTTTTAGACAGGTTCTTATTATACCAGTAATTTTCCTGGTCTGAGTTTGAACTCGTAATCCTCCTGCCTCAGTCTCCTACAGTTCTGAGATTACAGTGTGTGCTGCCCTGCATAGGTAGCCCTAACATTCATACAACATTCTCTATTCCTCTGCCTCTTTTTCCAGGGAAGCACTTATTCTACTGAGCCATCTCCCCAGCCCTCCTCTGCCTCTTTTTCCAAGGCTAAAGTGCTCCTTTCCTTACCATTGTTCATAAAAAGGTAGTGCTAGGAATTACCTTAATTCTTTATTCAGCACATAGTCTATGGCAGCCACTGCTCTAAACATTTTGCAAACCTGGCTGCAAGCTATGTTATGCTTTATAGTTAGGATGTTTCTCCCTGCATTTTCTCCTCTCATGGTCCCAATCCAGCAGGTAGGAAGCACCCACTTTGTGTCTGGCTTCAAGGACAGAAAGGACGGAGAAAGCAATGAAGAAGTGGAGTCAACCAGGGTGGAAATAAAGTGCTGCCGGCAAGAAACTTGTGCGTCCCAAAGCCTGCTGAGGTAGGCATTGGGAAACTGCTCATGGAAAGATGTGGTAATTCTCATGCCAACAGAAAGACAAGAAGAGATAAGGAGAGGGGAAGATTTCATTTAGATTATAATAGGGATCCCCAAACACCAGTAGGGCAAAAGTCTGCGAGTTTCACAAGCAACAGAGACCTCAAAGGAGAAAGGGTATGTGAATCCATTTTCAACCAAATATTGTAATCTTAAGCTTGTGGTCTGAAGAAATGTAGTCAGGTCTTTGGGAGGTGGTCAGAATGGGGGACTAGGCAGTGGTATCCCTCTGTCTCTCTAGGGAGTACTTTTTACTCATGAAGTGGGGTTGAGGAGAAGGAGTAAATTAACTCTGTTCAAAAATAACCCAGAGAGTGGTTCTTATTATAAGACTGAATCTGGGAACTAGACTCACAGATTCATATCTCCTCAGAACCCTAATAAGGGCCTTATGCTTTGGGCATTCTTGTGTTGGCAATCAGAAAATGTTTTTAAAAAGTTATGTAATTTTCCCACATCACAGAGGGGCAGAGTCAAGTTTTACATATGATTGTATAACCCTGGAGCCCTGAGCCTTAGTTACCGGATTTTAACACCAGCCATTTGATGTGCAGTTTCATACACGTTTTCTTCCTCAGCAATCTCACAATCTCTCATGGGTTCAGGTACTCACTTCTCTTTCTTCTTCAGCCAATCTGGTCCTCACATCACAAGCTTTGGACTTCCATGATCTGATGACCCTGTTTAGTCAACAGCACTTCCCACGGGCTGGCCCTGCTTCAAAGCTGTGACTCATTCTTCTCCCTGAACGCTACTTTGTTCTTGATGATGACTGTGGCCAAATTTCCAGCTCTCCCACTGTGTGCCTTCAGAGACAGTTCTTTTAACCTCTTTCTACCTGTATTCTCTCATCTTTAAAACCACAGAAATAGAAGCAACCCCATTGAGATAGTCTAAGGATTAAATTAGCTAACACTTATCAAGCTAAACCTCTAGGATAATGCTTGTTAAATAATAGATGTTTAGTAAGTGTTCACCAGAGTTGTTTCACAATAGAGTTTAGGAATCTATGTGCATGAATTTGAAGATGAAATAGATTCTTAACCCTGAAGAGTTTTACTCTAAGGCCATACAGGGAATTTTGTTGTACATCACCTGCCAATGTTTCTCATTAGTTTCTTTGGCTCGCATTTCTTTTGTCATATATCCAAATTCTTTCCTGATCCCCATTTCTTCTCTACCTCTTACAGTGATTCCTTGCATTTTTAAAGTTAGAAAAGTTCTGTAACTTCCCAGTTATACCAGAGGAACTGGCATAGCTGGTTGGACTTCATAGGTAGTCTCAGTTGTACCTTGAGTGCTGCTCCATCTTTCTTTAGCTACATATTCATGGATACATGATTTAACCTCTCTGGCCTTTTGCTTCTCATTTGTGGGAAAGAGATATCAACAGAATTTGGTGGTGAAACTAGTGAGAGAGTATCCATTTGGCCTGAGGAAGAAGGAAATTGAAGTCACATAGGGGTAGAGGGCAGGTGCTACCAGCTCTTAGAATAGACCATGAACAAAAGAGAAGCAGCTGTAGAAAGCCTTTCTGGTCAGCTCTATCCCCGATGTCCAGGCCCACTGGGCTTTATGTGTTTCAGAAATGAATTTTTGTGTTATTAAACCCTCTGCCTTTGGGAATATCGTTACCATTTCAGAATTTTGCATGCTCTGGTGAGTATTAAGTACCTAACTTTTGTCTGGTACTGTCAAATGGAACTTTCTATGTTAATTGAGATGTCCCACATGTGTGCTGTCCAATATGGTAGCCACTGGCATACGGGGACATTGAGCACTTGAAAGGTCGCCAGTCTGACTGAGAACTTGAGCGATAAATTTAATTTTAATTAATTTATACTGGAGTAGTCAGTGTAGCCACTGGCTGTCCTGTTTTCCAGGGAAGACCTAGCCTTTATGTTGTTCTTTGGAAATGCCAAGCTGGTGAGGTCATTCCCCTGACTACAGAAAACCATTTCCGGCTGCTGTCTACCCTTGACATTCTCAGCTTGAAGGTGTTCGGTTTTTTCGTTCAGTTCAGTCACAAAGAGTTTCTCCAACAATATGAGGTCTCTTATTCAGGCTTCACTGAGCAGCACTACATTTTAGGGAAAAGGAACTGAGGCAAGAATGCAGGCACCATGGATGGATGCTTATTTCTAGATCACAAGGCAATTCCAAAGACCTATAGCAGAGCAGCAAGAATGGCGGATACAAAATAATAAATAGGGCTGCCTTTGAATTATTCTAGATCCAAACTACCTGAAAAGCAAATCTGCAGTAAAAAGACTGAAATAAGTAGGAGGAGGCCTTCAGAATAATTACATGTTGTTAATTGAAAAATGTTAATCACATCATATTAGGCAGAAGACAGGGTTAAATTGGTAAAATTTCAATTCACTTAGGTCTTATCTCTTGTTGGAATGAACCAGATGATTAATCCTCAATATTCTTCAGGGATGCGGTGAACACCAGCAATTAAATTAACAACTACAAAGTTTATGCTCAGAGATTCAAAAATGAAAGACGGAAACACTTTAATTTTTCACAAGTTGTTACCTTAATTATCTTCTTATTGCTCTGTCTCTTTTCCCTCATTACAAAAAAACACACCCCTTCGTATTCACAGATCCCTTTAATTTGCTTGAGCTCAGTAACAATGTGAGAAATGTCATCAGAGATGCAAAGTCATAAATCTTACTGTGTGCGCGCTCATTGGAAATAAATGGTGGTGTTGTGCCTGGCCTCAGTGCTCATTCTGCAAAGCGCTGATGAATTTCCCCTTGCCTGCAAGTAATGTGAACTGTCTGCAAACCTCTGCACACGGCAGGGCAGTGCGATCACTTTAATCCAACAACAGCAAAGACAAAATTCCTTAGGAGAACAGGCTAAAACTTAATTGGTCCAGTTAATGAAATTCAATGAGAAGAGAGCAGTGTAGTAGCCAAGGAATTAAACAAGAACTCAAATTGAAGCTCTTGTGCTCACAGTCTTAGCCATACAGACATAAAAAGAGGCTTGCCAAAAGCCTACGTCATCACATGCAAACTTATAGAGTGTTCCTTATTTTGTTTCAGTTTTTTCTTTTTTGCCCTCCTCTGAATGATATTTCTGCATTGTCAGCAAAGAAATCTCACTTTGGAAAGATCAGACAAGTCATCTCTCTTAGAATGCATCTAATCAAAACTGAAAGAAAGAAAGAAAGAAAGAAAGAAGAAAGAAAGAAAGAAAGAAAGAAAGAAAGAAAGAAAGAAACAAAGAAAGAAAGAAAGAAAAAAAGAAAGAAATCCAACAGCAACCACACCAGAAAGCTAGAGAATGCTGCCTCACGCTGATTTAACAGGTCTCCTGACATGTGTGCATTAAAACCGCAACCATCTCAAACACTGTCAGCGCATCATTGTATACTTCTTTACCATTAATGCAGATGCCTGTCTGCAAATGTGGGGCAGCACGCAAGCCATCCACCTCAGCGACCTCTATACCACAACAGAAATGGTTTTCCTAAGCAGGCTCTGTTTGATCGCAGTGAAGCCTAACTAGAATTTTTTTTTTCTTCCTGTCTTCATAGATCATTTTCTGGCCAAAGGGGGTGTGGGAGAATCAGTGACGTAATTAAGAAAATAGGTTAGCAATTTGGAATCTGCAAATACATGAAAAACAAGACCACCGCCAAACCCTGAGCTCAAACAGCCGTAGGATCAAATGATTGTGAGTCCAACCCAGAAAATGCATGAAAACATATCAATAATTGAATGCATCACATCCTCGGTGCCTGGAGAAGTAATCACCGTCACTATAAATCCTGTCCCGAAGTGATGGGAAAGGGCTTTGACGGTTATATATACTCGGGTAGCATCATCACTTAGTCCACTTTCTGAATTTCCAAAGTTTCACAGCAAAATGTCATATCCCCGGAGAGCGTCGCACAACAAATTATTAGCACAGCTCTATTGATCATCACCCAAATGGCAAAAATCTCAATAAATTTCATCTGGACCTTTACCGAAACCTCAAAAATGCATTACACCCCTCTCTGCTGACCATCGTTTTTATGATCGCTATTGTATTTGCAGGGCAGTCAATTTTATACAGCATAACAAACTGCCAAGTGCTAACGCGATTCCCTCCATTACTGAGGCCCATGTATTAAATTTAGTGAAGCACAGTATCAGACTTCAAATATTGCAGGGCTTAGAATTGAATGCCGCAGAGCCTAACATTATCAACCTGACAAATACACTGACATATTAAGTAGCAGATCATGTATTCATATTGGGAGCTGATGTTGTTTTTCTGTTTAGCTATATATTTGGGGGGTTAGCTATAATATTTCAAAATGAACATTATGCTTTGAAATATGAGAGAAGTGACAGCCAAGAAGCACTGCTGGTCATTGTTGCTTTTTTTTTTTTTTTTTTTGTCGGTGGTGGTCTTTACAGCAGCTCTGCCAAAGGACAGAGTGAGAACAAAGATGAAATTGTCTGCATAAGTTCAGTACACACACACACACACACACACACACACACAATTTTCTTTTTTTTTTTTTTTTTTTTTTAATGGCAGATCGATTGTTACTTTTCTTAATGATATGCTATTATATATCTACTGAAGATATAAGCAGAACCCAAATAAATGTTATTTTTACATAAAGTTTATTGCTTTTCTTCAACCACCAGTGTAGCTAATTTTAAAATTATATCTTTACACTACAAATACAAGGGAAGGTTATTATGTACTCATCTTCTCATTCTTCTCTGCCTTTCTTTCTGGTCTTTGATCCTTTGGGTTGTTGTTGTTTGTTTGCCTATTTGTTTTGATGTATTTAGTATAGGGTATGCAGGGCCTCACTACACAGATTGGACTGTGATCCTCCTGTTTCCAGCCTCCCGAGCATGAGGATTACAGGCATGCGCCACCACACCAAGTCTCAGGCCCTGGCTCAGCGTGCCCTAGGCATGGGGCTGGCACTGCAGCCTCTTTGTTTATTGCAACAAAAGTGACTGGAATAACTGAACTTCCTTTATGTGTTTTTGATTTTATTACAGTGCTATCCAAACATTTTAGCCACTTCTCTTTTGAAAAACTATGAACAATACAAGGATCTCTTACCGATATGTTACATTCATCCCTCCCTGAAATTCACCCGTCCACGAAAGACTGGACTCTGAATATCTCATTGGTCCAGGATGGTCCTGTGTGCTCTTAACGGACTGTGATTTGAGTAAAATGTTTTAAAATTATATATTCCTCTTCCCAATGTCCTAAAACCCTGAGAATCAGATACTAGGCTCATTTTCTTTTCCTTTTTTTTTTTTTTTTTTGGTGGAACCAGGGATTGAACTCAGGCCCTTGCACTTGCCAGACAAGTGCTTATTCTACTGAGCTATCTCCCTGGCCCCTAGGCTTATTTTCTAGGTCACTATTGTTGATATGAGAAACTGCATATTGCATATGTGTAACTCATATCAAATACTAGATCTGTAATAGTGAGGTCACTTCTGAGAGCCAAGAATGTATCAAAGCGTAGGCAAACTAATGGTTGGTTTTTTCACTCCAGTCTTCACATTTACCAGATCAACAAGGGCAATTTTCATACTGTGAACAATTGGTACAATTTTTAGATGTCCAGGGTCCCGCCAGGAGGTAACACTCTCTTCCTTTATGTGTTTCCTGATGCACTTTTTTTTAGTGTTGATAAGCTTACCCTTTCTGATAGTTTGACCTCAAACAGCTCATATAAATGGCCTCAGGAAGTATTTGCATTTTGTGATTAGGTATTTCACAGCGTACTACACCCCCAAAGACCATCAAAATTGTAGCACAGAGTGAGATTTTCTTCCTTACATGGTTGCATCGTCTCCCCCTGCCTGTGTAACCACATTTGCTTTGCCCATTCACTCATAAGCAGACATTTAGGTCACTCTCACTCTCAGTTATTGTGATTATCCTGCAGTGATTATGGGGACTCAGAGTATGGGTACTTTCTAAAGCTCCCCAGGTGATTCTCATGTACTGAAGGAGTAAAGCGCCTCATCCCTAGAGGTCACACGCGGAGCCTCTTAAAGGCAGGCCCCTTGAATGCTTACAAAGGGAAATTTTAATTTCTCAGGATGATCAATAGCCCCCACATCAAGTTCTGTCAGAAAAGCTGAGTGGTGCATTTGTACAGGAGCTTCTGGTCAGACCGACCACGTGACTTCTTGTCAACCAGAAAGAGAAGACTGATTTTACAGAGGTCTCCAATCCCTTCTGGGGTTAGCTCTTCTGGAAGGATGAAGGATGAAGGACCCAGGAAATATGGCAGTGTCACAATCAAATGAGCCTCTGCTCCAATCTTTGGCAACCACATCCCTTCCAGTGAGATCCCTTCATCATTTCAGTAAGCCCTTAATCCACTACATTAGAGGACCTAGTGGATTAGAGGTTTATGCTCTATTGGATTAGAAGATCAAAACACCCTGAGTTAAAGCAATAGATACAAAGTGGCCAGTTAGGAGCTGAAGCAAAGCATGTACTGTCTAAGCAGAAGCCATTCTCCTCATGATAAAAAGATAATATTAAGTCATAAGATTTTAACTTTTTAATTACCCACCAGATTAGAAATAAGAGAATCGATCCCTCCCATTTATAGGCTTCTCTTTGTAGGACTGAACATAAAACTTAAGACAGGAGTAGCCACTCAACAGTCCTCTCAGGATCACTTTCTGAGGCTCCCAGGAACTATGTATCTGATTATTCTTCATCTTTCATTTTAAAAAAAGACTAAATTTGATCATAATATTCCAAATATTTTTCCATGGAATTTGAATATTGCCTATTATTTATAGATTTTTAATGCAATTACAACCTTATATTTATAGAGGAAAAAAGCCCACAGAAAATATGCTACTTCTCCCCCAAAGAACCTATGTGTTCATTATTATTATTATTATTATTATTATTATTATTATTATTTGTGTGTGTGTGTGTGTGTGTGTGTGTATAGTACCAGGGATAAAACTTGAGACCTTGTCCTTGCCAGGCAGGCATTTATGCCACTGAGCTATCTCCCTGGTCCTAACGTGTGTATTCTCATCCATGTGCATAACGGAATGTTGATTTGTATGGTCATTCTAAATGTGTTGTGTCCTATCTCTCTCCAGGGCTCTGAGTTAGACTCTGCCTTACTGCAAAGAGAAGACTTTCAAGAGCTGATAGGCATGTAAAAGAACGGTGTTTACAAAATACATCAAGTACAATATAAATATAAATACAATAATATTTAGAGATTTATTGAGCTTTGTGAAGAGGCATTTAACCTATCCAACTGGCTTCAAAATGATGAAGTTTCATTAGTGGATCATGCTAGATAAGATTCCATATAGAAGAAACCTAACGGGAAAGGCATAAAGGCCAGGTATGGATGGAAGTGGTAGGGATTCAGTTTGGAATTGTCTTCAAATAAAATCTGAGGCAGCAAGTGGAAAGCAACATTGAGTTAAATCTGTCATCTGGAGATTCATTCAGTACTTACTTACTCATCCATCATCTGTCCGCCCACTCACTCATCTGGCCATCCATTCATTTTTTTCAAAGTATAACAAATACCTTTTCAGCTAGGAGTCATATTAGTCCTTGTATATTTGAAACTAGTACAGACAGCTCCATTGGAATGCTTCCATGCACCTGAAATTTAGTATTTCTGCCCTGCTCCTACAAGGCCAAACTCTCCAATTCCCATACCTCCTTTGTTATTCTCTCCTGGTCCACTGGATGTATAAATTTAGAGCGGTTTGCAATTCCTCAATTTTCTCCCCCCAGTAAAGAGCAAATGCAGCATCCCTCTACTGGTTATCCAAAAGCTTCAAGATATAACACCATTGCTCCTACCAGAGCTCTCTCAGTGGGGATCTTATTTCTGTGGGCTGATCTCTATCCATGACACCATCTTCCGAAAATAACTTTGTAAAACTATGCTACTCCCCACACAGGTGGTTCAGATGAAGCCAACCTGTCCTTCCCGTCTCAAGGATGGACATGACCCAAGCCACACCACGGAGAAGATTTGGCTCCTTTGGTATAGAATTGAGGATGGACATAACCCAAGCCACACCATACTTCATTGCCATGGCGGGAATGGTCAGTTCAGGTATGGGAGCTCCACCCAAGAGTATTCATTCAGAACATACTCAGATAAAGGGCATTGCTGTGATTGAAGTCATAGACACTGGAACCAGACTGCTGTTGACTGAGTCCCGCTAAAACTGTAAGTTGGGGCCAGTTTCACTATCATGATGGTACGCTCATAAAAGCATTTGACTCTTGCTTTACGAAGTGCTTTTTTCATATGACTATTGATACCCACCATGGATCAGAGTCCATTTCCTCACTTTCTGACATGGACAGCATTGATTGCTTACTCTGGACCAAAGCAGATGGCACAAGCACCAGTGCTCCAGTTTTAAGCATAGACCTCCACTGGCTGGGATTACATTTCCTTTTGTGTTTGCAGAACTGCGTGAGCACTCTGTCACTTCTCTAACTTCCTATGAGAATGAGAGACATGTGAGGCATGCATGAGCCCTGGCAGCCAAGCAATCCCTAGAGGATCCCAGGGCCACCTGACCTGCCATCAGCACACTTAGGAGAAGCAAACAGTCCTCACGCTTATAAACCACTAAGATTGGGTCTAGCTTATTACAGAACAATAACTCATTGACACATCCATGATATATGTACACTTCATCAAAAGCACAGTTATAACATATTTCAATAAAAAATCCCTATTTTGTAACATTGTTGTCAAGATTAAAGGAAATAATGAGTTAATTTACATAGAGGACTTAGAACAATATCTACCATTTAGGCACGCTATTTTTCTTTTAAAAAATGTTTTAAGAGGTTTCTGTTACTTTTCTATTCTGTTTACTTTTTCTTTTCTTTTTTTTGGGGGGGGGGCTTGAATATTTAAGAAGGGGATGTTTGTCTTTATTTCCCACCAGGGTTACACTGACCATTTGGTGGAAAATAAGCCTGAAGCTTCTGTACCACTTGAGATTCCTCCTTTATCAAGGAAGAAACTGCCCAAGAGGGAAAAAAAAAAAAGATGAGCCAAGTAATAGAGGAGACACAGATTTCATGTAGTGCCTGTGCTCATTTGGATGCACCCTTCCTGATTCAGTGTGTGTGTGTGTGTGTGTGTGTGTGTGTGTGAGAGAGAGAGAGAGAGAGAGAGAGAGAGAGAGAGAGGAGAGAGAGTTTGCTGGGAATCTGTATGTAAACTCTACTGACTATGTGAGTGGTGATTTAACATTTGCAATCCACGTGTGGATATAGATATAGATATAGATATAGATATAGATATAGATATAGATATAGATATAGCATCTCACTACACAGCTCAGATTTGTAGTGATCTCCTGTTTTCAGCCTCCCCAGCACTGGGGATTATAGGCGTGTGCCACCACACCTGGTCTCAGTGGCCAGCTCAGTGCACTCAGGGGTGGGTGTGGTGCCAGGGATTGAACCCCAGTCCCTGTGCGTGCTTAAGCAGGCACTTAGTCGCTGAGCTATCTTGCTGGCCCCTTGTAATCCACGTTGTCCTGACTGATAAAGTCCTAACATCGTTGCAAGCTGCTTTTGCTTTGAGGCAGGTCATCCTATCCAGATGGCCAGGCTTCAGCCAGCTTCTACGGGGTTTACAATGAGAAATGCAGGAGATAATAGACCTCCCTGAAGAGCAGGCCCCTCAAAGTACACTTAAAAAGCCCTTATTAATTACTCTTACAAACTGACTTAAAACTATCACTTCACCATGAATTGTCATTTCCTTCATTCCTGCCTCACCCTCCCTTATCCAAACCTTTTTTCAGATGTACACATACCTAACACACACACAAGCGTGCGTGCGCATGTGCACACACACACACACACACACACACACACACACACACACACACATGCACAATTGCTGAACACCAATAAGTAAATACATGCCATCAAAACCTGACTTAGGGGCTGGGGAGATAGCTCAGCAGTCTAAGCGCCTGCCTGGCAAGCTCAAGGATACGGGTTCGATCTCCCATATTGCATGCTGTGCCAGCCCTGCGCTATGCTGGCCAAGGAAACCAGGTGTGGTGGTGCACACCTGCAATCCCAGCACTGGAGAGGCTGAGACAGGAGAAACACTATATAGCTTTAAAAAAACAAAACTGATCTGTTTGAATCTTAATAATACACTTATTTCTCCATTTATTGGTAATGCTACACTTACAAAACGGAGATAATAATATTTAAATGCAGAGGCTAAAACAATTATTAAATCAGTTATTATTTATAAAATGCTTTTCATGATACCTAACGTATAGGAAACCCTCTGTTAGCTACTCTTAATATTATTAGTATTGTTACTGTGCTTTTAAGCTCTATTTCCTCTGTTGCAATCAAACACGGAATGATAAGTACTATGGATAGTATTACACACTGCTGACAACATCATGAATAAAGGAAAATATGAAAAACGCTGAGTAATAATTTTATGCTTTTGGAAGACATTTGTACCTGGCTCACCAAGATGTTCTTTCTATTCCACTCAGAGGATGGAGATGCCAGAAACCGCATCTGACTTCATGAGCCAATTCTTTTGTTTCTGCTGTTTGGCCCCAAAGGGGATCAGGCAAAACTAATCAGATTCTCTGTCCTAGGAATTCATAATTAAAATTAGTAGCTACCTGCCATAGTCACTGGCCCTGGGGGCCATATTAAATAAGTATTTTTTAAAGAAGCTACTTGGATTGAATTTTGAAGCAAGTAGCTCATCACTGCTGGAACTCAGTTTCACCCTCCAATACGTTGTGATTTTCATTCTCCGTGATATTGCAAGGGGTAAATTAGATAGGTCTCAGACAGTACTTAGGACCAGCTGTACACTGGCACATAAGAAATACTCAAATGCCATGTGACCCATGTTTTCTAATACTAGCCCTGGAGAACTGCTAAGCATCTAACTAGTTGTGAATCTTCACCAGAAAATTCGATATTTTAACAGGAGTTCTTATAAATGATACAGCTGGTGATAACGCAGAGTATTTAACATTTGTTGAGCATCTACTTGCCTGGCATCTTGTCTATGATTTCAGTACACTGTCTCGTATAATAGTCGGGCTATGTGAAGAAGACACTTTACAATGCCATTTGTGTGGATGCTTTTCGGATGGATGGTGATGCTGTGGTTGAGAATGATCAACCAGTGAACCCAAACTCATATGTCCAGCAAGTGGCAGAGTTGGGATGTGAACTCAGTACTCTACCCCCCACACCACACACACACTTAAAGCTTGTATGCAGTACTGATTTGCAATAACCATGAGCAAAATCCTTCCCAGATTGTCACTTGGAGTTTTCTTTAAATATTTCAGCTTCAAGAGAAATCCTTTCATCCAAAACCAAATGTTCTTAAGAAGCCAGACAGACACCGCCTGCCCATATCCAAACATCTCCTTCAGAGAAGGCAATGAGCAGCCATAGCTTCCCAGCCCTGTGAACGGAACTAATGGTGCCACTTCTTCTGGGGCTCTACTTCTAATTAGCTCATAAGTCTGTCACTGGCTGGTGACATATTTATTTCTTAGGAACACACTTGAGTAATTTATGAGTCAGAAGCATACAGTAGAGATCAGCATGCTGCAGGCTGCTTCTGTACTGTTTCTATTGGAAGTGCAGCTTTCCACAGGGCAGTTTCTGAAGACGGGTCCTTTTTCTGCATATTACATCCAGGTTGTTTGTTTTGGGGGAATTTAGATGATTTGGATATGAATGTTTGGGATGGGATGTGAAGGGATCTGGCAGTGATGGCTAGAGTGTGCTGCTCTTCTTTGAAAGACATTTGAGAGCCTCTAAAAAAGGTCAAGTTATTGTTACAAGGAGGAAATGAAGGAAGAAAGAAGGGGAAGAAGGAAGGAAGGAAGGAAGGAAGGAAGGAAGGAAGGAAGGAAGGAAGGAAGGAAGGAAGGGAGGGAGGGAAGGAGGGAGGAAAGGATAGAAACGAAGGAGAGAGGGAAGGAGGGAGGAAGGAAGGAATGAAAGAAAGAGAAAAAGGAAGGAAGGGAAAATGAGAAGAAAGGAAGGAGGAAGAAAGAAGGAAATGAAATCAGAAATAGGGTGGTATTTTCTTCATTCACGAATGCTTTTCTTTGTGAATAATTTGGTTCACAAACAGAAGCATTTGGCAAAATTTTGTTTTTGTTTGTGAACTCTGCACCGGATGGCAAACATAACAGCCACCATCTTTTCAGCATGGACACAAGCATGACCTTTTTTCCCCCCCAGAATCCTGGAATGAATTAAATTGGTGGAGCAAAGTAAGTGCCCTTCATATTCAGTACAAATTTCAAATAACAAATACTATAGTGAGATACATCTTTTTTTTACAAGGGTATTACTATGTCTCACGATACTGGATATAAGCATAAGTTAGTGCAGTCACTTGTGAGGGTCAGGGTGGTACATGCGCAACCGTCTCGTGTTGCACGGAGTGTGACAGTCACTGGTGTAGCACTGACTGAAATGTGCAGCTTCTGCGCTTTGTGCTCCCATTTTTTTTTTTTTTTTTTCACACAGGGTTTCACCATGCAGTTCAGGCTGGCCTTGAGCTCACTTTGTAGCCCAAGCTGCTCTCGAGCTCACAATGATCCTCCCGCTCCAGTGTCCAGAGTGCTGAGATTACAGGCACACTCCACCACGCCCAGCTCCACTCCCATTTTGATTTCTCTTGCAGTCTGTGTGCCCTTCTTAAAACATAAGCTGAACTGAGTAATCACCTCTCAGCCCATGTAAAATTCATCAATGCCTTCTTCATATTTCAGATTATATATATATATATATATATGTCCATATTAATAATTGTAAATTATAATTAAAGAAATATAAGATGAATCCCCTGTATACACAGTTTCTAAATTCACAGACTTAACCAATTATGGATAATAATATTCAAAAAAATTCCTAAGGTCTGGACATGTATTGCCCTTTTCCTAGATGATATATTAGAACAACCACACACATAGAATTACATGAATTAGACAATACAAATAATCTAGAGATAATTTGCAGTCTAACCTGAGACTTTGCATAGATTATATATAAATACTACTCCATTTTATATAAAGGACTTGGGCTTCTTCGGATTTTGTTATCTGAGGATGGACCTGGAAACAATATCCCACAGATACTGAAGGATGATTACACTTTAATAGAACCAGGTTCAGGTTTGATTGATTTTCCCTATTGTATTTCCACTTTAAATTTCATTGATTTTTGTTCTTATATTTAGCATTTCCTTCTATTTGCTTCATTTCTTTGTTTAAATATGTTCAGTTCATTTTGATTTGCTTTGTTTTTTCTAGTTTCTTATGATAGAAGCTTAGATTATTGATTTGACAACTAACATAAGCATTTTCTCTTTAAGCACTGCATTAAGACCATATCATGTATTTTATATAATCCACTTGCATTTTCTTTTAGTTTAAAATGTAACTTCACGGAAATTTGCTCTATGTGTTATAGATCATTTAGAACTTGACATTTAATTGTCAAGTACTTTTAGATCTTTCTGTTAACTTTATGTTACTAAACTCTTGTTAATATAGTTTTGCCAGAGAGGATGTAGCCATGATTTCAATTATTTTAAATTTGTGAAAATGTGTTTCTAACTCAAAGTGTTGCTTACCTTAGAAAGTGTTCTATATGGGCCTGAAAAGAGTGGGCATCGTGTTATAGCAAGAGGACCTGAGTTAAACATTTTAGCTACTTTTGTTTTCACTTTTATTTATTTTATTTTATTTTTTTTTGTATTTTTAGGACAGGTTCTACAGGGTCTCACTGCATAGATCAGACTTGTAGCGGTCCTCCTGTTTACAGCCTCCCAAGTGCTGGGATTACAGGCACGCATGACCACACTGAGTCTCAATCACAGTGTCAGCATGCTCCAGAGGTGGGACCAGCACCATAGGCCCAAGGATTGAACTCCCAGCCCCTGCATTTGCCTAAGCAGGCACTTTAATCCGCTGAGCTATTTGGCCCGCCCTATAGCTACTTTTGTTAGTTGATATTGTTTATCTGTTCTTCTGAAAGAGACCCCTGAACTATGTTTGTAGATATTTTTACTTCTACTTCCTTTTTTTTTTTTTTTTTTTTTTTTTTTTCTCCATTAGTTCTGAGTCTATTCTGCAACATGGTGATTTGGTGCATGTACAATCAGGATTCCTTTGCAGTGTAGGAGATCGGACCTTGATGGTCTCTCTGTGTTCCTGGTAAGTACCTTTGCTTTGAAGGGGATTTTAACTGGTGCTCAGGTGAGAAGACAGGAAGAAGGGCTATCTAATGCATGGCCCATCTTAATTTGCACTGGAACTTCCAGGTAGATTTTAAAATTGTCATCTTGCTTATTCTGCCAAAGGATTTGAGTTCATCTATTGGCCTTTTTACATTTATATCACCAGAGCCCAGTATTACACCCATAGCAGCTTATACGCTCAACAAGTCCAATTAGTCAATTATTTATCTTCCCAGGTAGAGGCTTGAGGTGATCTAATCAATTGCTTATACACACAGAAACATGTAGAAAGGATACATGCAAACATTCATGTACAGAAAAAGTTTGCTGTCTTCTGTATACAGTGAATACAAAATGTTCATGGGTGGTATTTTGCTGTGTTCCTAGTTGAAGCTAAATGCATGTTCTTCCTTCGATTAAGAACACATGCATTATACCATTTCGTGCAGTTAATGATGTGATCTAGTTTTTTTATTTCCATAATTTCATTGATAAACAAATAGCAATAAGACAGTTTCAAATCAAATTGGTAGGACAGTTTCAATAATTAACACATTGCATACATTCCTCCCAGTGGTTAATTGCTGTACAAGATGTGGACATGATATCCTATCTACAAACACCATTAGAGCAAATCACTCTGTTCATAAAGGTTGTAACTATATATCTATCCCAACCACTTTGAAT
>NW_004524597.1:4676210-4707017 GCF_000260255.1 Octodon degus
GGCCAAAATGTTGGCTTTCCTTGCAGCCCTCTGATGTGATCTAGTTTTATAGGCAGTGGGTTTCATTCATTTACAAAACACTTCACTTGAGAAAAGTAACTAGATATGTCCCTCACTAGTAGCCTCTTCTCAAGAGTTACTTCATCCTACACGTATTTGCTCCCAGTCACAGGAGCAGTCTAGCATCTTTCTGATGTGATTGCTTAACAACAACAATAGCTAAACAGATTGAAGCAATATTTCTTTGGGGCAAGCTTCAGGGTAACTACATCATTCTTTCTTTCTGTAAGTGATTTTACTAGATTTTTTGGGTGGTTTACTTTTAGGGTGTCTTCACCATTCTCCCATCCACTGACACACAGGTTTTGGTATAAACCTTCCTTAAGTATGGGCACAACTTGATACTTGCTTCAAACTGTGGAATATGGCAAATGTGACCAGATATATGGGACAGCACGTCAGACCACAGAGAATCCTAGCACATCTCCTCTCACTCTCACTCTCTTCCCTTTTGGATTTCAAAAAGCAAGTTTTCATGAATCTTATAGTCCCAAGGAAATGACTTCTGCTAATAATTTGAGAGAACTTGGAAGTAGGTCATCCTCCAGATGAGGCTTTGATAAGAACATAGCCCTGTCTGACACAGATATGGCCAACAGGATCCTGAGCAGAGGATTCAGGCAAGCTCTGCCCAGAGTCCTCATCCACAGGAATTGTAAGATCATACATGACTTTGTTTTTAGCCCCAGAGTTTGCATAGTATGCTGTAGTGCTCAGAAAATGAACATGATCCTGGCAAAAGCCCTTAGAGAAATAAGATTGTTCTTATTTTTCAGATGGGGTAAGGTAGATTCTGATAAGAAGTATTCATCAAATCACAAATGAAATAAATGGATAAACTAGAATTCTAAGTTAGTGGAATTCCCATCTGCAAAGCTGAGCCTTTCATAATCACACCATATTGCTTCGTTTTATGTATTCACTTCTTACAGAAAAATAGACCCCATAGTTGTTCACATAGTGCCCTTGACTAAGGGTATTTAAAAAACTTTGTAACATAAAAGAAATGACTTGAAGAAGCACGCTATGTCCTGTGTGCCATGACATGCCTGTGTCTAGCACTGTACCTGGCACAGAAAGCATGGTTATTAACCATCAAGTAAGTGTGTGTTAAGTGTTCCCGTGGTCTTCTCCCTATGCAGCTGCCCCTACAGTGAACAGAGAGCTGGTTCATGAATTATCTAATGGTTCTGCACTGGCATTCCACCAAATCACATGAATCACATTTTTCAAACTCCTGCAGTCCTGGATCTGTACTGTTGGTACTGTGGGATCTTTTTTTTTCTTTTCCAGGTTAAGTTTCAAGCTGTAATAGACTCACTGAATGGAAATGTACAGTAAGCTGGAGCAGTAACAAATCCAGAGCTTGACTATTTATTGCCTATTTATTTGCTTGTGAAGTGAGCCTTCATTTCAATAAATTGAAATGAAATTTATTCATTCCAATAAATTGGTTTGAGAGGGGATGTTGGGAAGAACAGAGATGTTGGTACATGTGACTGCAATCTTGCTAGCCCCACGGGGCACCATGGTCAGGAATGATAATACGTTCGCCTCACAAGTACTTTGGATAACTCTCCATGGTTTGCTCCAGGGGCCAATGTTCCCATACCCCTAGGCTTTCAGAGGCAGCTGGAGCAGCTGGAGTGGCAAGGGTCTGCCTTGTCGGCTGTCTGGGCCTTCCTATCTGCATATTCAGGAAGGTGGATTATAGCTTACAATGCGGTTCGGGATAGGGGCGAAAGTATGGAGTAGTGGTACGTTCCAGGGAGAAGGGAATTTCAGAGATTACTGGTGCCCATGCATCAGCTTTCTGAACTGAAAAGCAGATACGCACTCGTACCCACCGAGTGAAGGGTGTTGTAAGAATTAAATGAGAAAATCCACTGGAAGCACTCAGTGCAGAGCTGGGCACTGAGAGACTGCTCATTTTATGTGTGCTTTTAGTATCATTACCCTTAACACAGAACAGTCACAATTTTAAGCTTTCAATCCATGTCACTGGCTGTTATTCTCATCACTGTTGTTTTTATGTCTTATTTCAGTGCCTCCCAGGGGAGGCATTTAGTGAATATGGTGGTAAGGCTCTAGGATGGACCTCAACGATGCCTGTCCTTGTATAACTCCCTGCCTTGATGGTGGCAAGATTAACTAATAGAATTAAGGAACAGAAGAAAGCATAAGAGATAGGATTTTACTTCCAAGATGAGGCACTGAAATGGCTGAGGATCCTGTTGTGGGTGTCCTTTCTAGTTCTCCCTTGGATTACTCACCTTGTATTACCAGATACTTTAGCATGAGGAAATATTCAAAAGAGGTCCAGGCAAGGGAACTGGGCAGCAGATATTCTTGTGTTGTGGAAAAGCAGTTGAATCAGCTCAGTGGCAGAACCTTACTGACTGGAGCTCTGACATGATGTTAGCTCAGCCCATCACTGTCGACTCTGCTAGCAAAAAGGCTTTGAGATCCCTGACCCAGACACTAAGAGTCATTATGTAGCAAGAGATAACAAAAATCAAAGTACAGCTTTTACTTTTCATGAAAGGATAAGGTCCATGAGAATAGGGTTTGGTAGAGCCTTTTAATTGTCATATAGCTAATGTTGGCCAATATTCCTGATATATAGCAAGTGATGAAAAACACTGTATTTTCTGTCAAAGATTAGGGAGCATCAAGTGATCAAGATGGGGCTGGCTATCCCTCATGGAGACACTTTCCATCATTAATCAAAAGGAAACAAGAGCTTTCTACATGAACATCATGGTGTTAAATGCTGTGAGGAATGTACAGTATCATTTGAAAACATAGTTGAGGAATATTACATAACACATTGCTTTTAGGCAAATGCTTTTTTAAAAAAAAATGAATTTGGTTGTTACAGGGGCTCACTATGCAGTTCAGACTCATTGTGATCCTCCTTCTTTCAGCCTCCCCACTGCTGGGATTACAGGTGTGTGCCACTATGCCCGGACTCTGTGGCCAGCTCAGCATGCTCTGGGGGCAGGCCTGGCATGGCATGTGGTGTCGGGGATCAAACTGTGGTCCCTGCACTTGCCTAAGCAGGAGCTTTAGTCTACTGAGCTATTTTGCTGGCCCTAGGCAAATGCTTTTACATACATGCAAACTCAAGTGATGAAGTATTCTTTATGTAGCAAATGTCTGTTTATACTCTAGTTCTACTGTCAAACTCAAACCAGGGATAATATCACAACCAAGGGAACCACTTTTTCCCAAATAATTTCCTGTGTTTGGTTCATGCAAAAAAACCAAACCAACAAGCCCACGTTAGGTACCCATGAAACCTGCATATGTTGGCTTTATGCAATGGCAGGAATAACACCTAAATTGCAGAGGGCAGGGAATAAGCCAGGAATGGGCACATCGGCAAATGCAAGCAGATGCCAAGCAGAAACCCAGACACTGCCTCGCTGAACCCCAAACAGACTGGCACACAGAAAGGGCTAAAACTCTGAGACTCATCAAGCAAGGGAAGAGAAGGAGCATGAGGTTCATCTCAGCCTCACAAGGGCCTGTGCCTGGGGTCAGGGAAGATGATTCAGAACAATTCAAATGACAGAAGGGAATGATCTCGGGCTAAGGAGATGAATCGGTGGTATTCAGTTTCTCATTAGGCTCATGGTGTCACTGTCATTTGGAACCATGTTCCACTGCTAATTTTCAGTGTTTGAGTGTTCCTTAAAATGAATAGCACTCACTCATGATCCCCCGCAGCTGCAGCACCCTTTTCTGTGCCTTTGTTAAGGAGCAAGTGAGCGTATGATCCTTCCCCGGGGAAGGAATTTAGAGCTGTGAGGTGTGTGACCTCTCTGGAGAAATATCAGCTTGGACATAAAATGTTCAAGATGTGTGCCTAAGCCCACAGAGGACACAAAATCACCTTTCTGCTTCGCAGTTTTGCAATTTTCAGAATTCTGCTCAAGAAATGATTTGCCTATCAAAACCAGCTTGCTTATGAAATACAATTAAGACTTGAAACTCAAAGGACCTAAGCTTCTTCCTAAAGATGGCCCACATCTAAGATAAAATTTTTGCAAAACTTCAAGGGAGAGCTAGCTCTTAAAGCTCACTATTGTCCTGTAATTATAGGTTTGCTAAGAACTCCCCATGGGAAAGGAGAAATGATATTCTTAAAAAATAAGGCTTCTGCTTGTAGATTTATTTCCTACAAAATTGTTCACTCTTGAAAATGCTTGAGAACTACAACTAGGAAACTTTCAATCTTTTTAAAGAAGAGCAACTTTCCTTGGTCCCCTAGCATTTTTAGATTCTGATGACTAATTTTGCCATTCAGTTAAGTGAAAAGACACATGGGAAATAATCAGCAAAGATTCTTGCATGAAAAAAAACCTAAAAGTTCTCTTTTCTTTGGCCCCTACCACAACTCAAGATTTCTCACTTAAAGTTTAGAGATGAATGTCCTGACCTGGTGATAGAGCACTGTAAGAATGTGATATGGAGGGAGGCATCTCAATGTCTATCAATAAGCAAATGTGAAACTACATACACTTCTATACAGGGGAAACACAGCCATCGAAAGAACATAGCACATTTGTACAAACTGAATCTCTCGATATGCAGCGACCACCAGAACATATTTATTAAAATGAAAGGAGGGTGAGGTTGAAGAAACTATACAGGATGGTACAAGATAATAAAATAATATTCAAACATTCATAATGTGGATTTGAAATTGAAACTGAGTGAATTGTTGTTATATATCCAAGGAGTCAAGTACCAGTAATAGTATGGTTCACCTTAATGCAGAGTCAAATAGAGTACTAGAGAGGAAGAGAAAGAAAAACTTGAACTTTTTGCCTTGTAACTGTCTTTACCATTTAAAGATACCACAGCCATTGTTTGCACTTTATTACATGATAAAATTAGCTACCAAAGTCCAGAAAAGTTAATGCATCAGTGAGTGTTATTTTATTCCAAATGACTGGAAGTTACACTCTTGTATCTTCCTGAAAACCAACTGATAGAATATCTTGATTCCAAGTGTCCTGAGATAGTTCAGTTCATTAATTTATGTTTCATTAACGAGTAGAAACTTTATCTACAGACAGCTTAATCTTAAATTGGTTGTGCTAGTAGAGGCTTTGAATTCTTCATTCTGTCCAGATCCAAAAAACTCCTCTTTAGGAAGTTCAGAAAATATAGATCCCCCCTCTATACATATGGTAACACTAAGCAACATCAAGCAAACACTAGCAAATATGTTCTCTTATTTAATCCTTTCTGGAAAAATACCAGGTTCAATCAGTCAAGATGTTTTATATCGCAAGCATCACTATGACAACAATTATAAGTAGTATCCCTGACAGTTTCATTGTGAAATATATATATATATATATATATGTGTGTGTGTGTGTCATAGGATAGATAAACAGCTACTTTCTTAGTTCATTGAGAAGAAAGGTTTGTACTAATATTGTTTAGACAAGGTACCATGTCTGCTTCTTGTCCTCTGAACAACTACTATGACGACAACAATATGGAATGTATTAATTATTATAACTGTCCTGCTAACCTGTTCTGAGATTGCTTCATTGCTATTTTATCTTTTTTTTCTCATTAAAATGAATAAAAAATTACAACTAGTATTCTTGCTTTACAAATAATAAAAAAGAAACCTAAAAAAGATGAATGACTTTCCTATGTCCCCATTACAACAAATGCAGAAATGGAGCTCAAATGTGGGCCTTCAGGATCAAGGTCTCATGAGCCTCTAACTGCAGCCCTGTGTGAGTGTAAGTGTATATGCAGTGTTTACCTGAAAGGACTTTAACACCACCTCAGAATCTCTAACTCAAGGGGGAGCTACTAATGTTTCTAAACAGAGGCCATTAAAGGTTCTTACTTGATGGACATTATTTGTGGAGAGAATTAATCTGTTGATTGTGTATAAGATCAATGACACATAAAGACAGGGGATGTTCGGATGCTTCTAATTTCTTCTTGTCAGGCACCTTAATAATTCAAGACTTGGTATAATGCATATGATTATCAAGGATTTTATCTCTAGTATAATAAATCTCTCTATATCCCTACTGCTGTGCCCCCCTCCTTTTTTTTGGTACCAGGGATCAAACTCAGAACCTTGTGCTTACCAGGTAAATGTTTACACCACTGAGCAATATCTCCATTTCCTATTACTCCTCTCTTTGTCTTTCCTACATTTTCCTTTTTCTTGAAGATACAATTTATACAGGTCACACCATAGCTATCGTTCAGGGGTTAAACCTCCAAGAACTCAGGGTGAAAAGTCAGTTTATTAATTGTGGATGCGATCATTCGCAGTACCTGCTAAAGCACCACATCAGCAGCTCTCTAATGCAGCTTGATCAATTTAGACATGGGGAGGAGAGCCCCAGAATTATAAAGTTTATTTTCCTCCTTTGGGAATAGAAAGTCAAATAAATTGGTCAGCCCCTCAAAGATGAAAAATATGAAATAAAAACTAGAATAGTTTCATACAGATCAAGCCCTTTCAGATCACCCTAATCTCCCTCAAAGAAAAAAAGTTTTATGGGAAGCACAGGTAAGAACCATTTTCATCTGGCAAATACTTAGTAATTTACTCCTAAGATGCTCCAGATGCGCAGACATTGCTTCATCTAGTTTAAAATACAAGGGATAAGCTGATAAAACTGATATATTCAGCAAGTCTTCCATTTCTCATAGCCCCTTCCCCCACCAACAGAAATGTATTACACGCTGCACACATTTAAAAATGTAATATAATCAAAGGAAGCATTATTCTTACAAAGGCTATTAAAAGAGCTAAGTAAATTCATACAGTATAATAAAAATGATTTATTTACTATGAGGAAAAAATGGTAGGGAAAACAGTGCTGTTCAATTCCATCTGCAAAATCAGATTCCCATAGAATATTAATCTTCATTGATTAGGTTGGAGGAAAAGCAAAGCTTTACACTTTCGCTCGTACAGCGTAAGTTAATTCAGATACTTCAATTTGACAAAGCCCCATCTGATCACATTGAATTCCTTAATTCTGAGCATTGCAGAATATCCTATTTGCTTCTTGAAATCATCAATTTGTGTCCAACAACATCTGTAGGAAAATGAGATTTACCAAATGTTTCAAGATGAGAATGTATGATTCTTTAGCTGTTAGAAGACAGTGGTTTCTTTACAATTTTAAAATTATTTTTGCACAATGCCCTCCTATGAGAAGACGGAAAAAAATTAAAATAATGACTTTCCTCCAGAAATTTTGTACCGTATCATTTTTTTTCAGAGACTACCTGGAACTACTGGTGGTCTTCCATGACCAAAAGCTAAAAAGCTCAATTTTTCTTTAATCACAGATGCCTCTGAGAAAAACATACATCCCTTACCACCCATTACTGCTTTAGCAAATAAAATAAACATAGGCAGACATTTCAGTCTGAAGTCACTAATTTTTCTCCTGTGATACCACCACAGCTTGCAAACATTTTCAAAAAATCAACTCTTCTCTTGAGACTGTTAATACCAAGTTTTGTTCAGTTGGGTTGTGCCTCACTAAAGTTGGGGAAGTGGATATAGTTCAGGCTCCTTTGTGTCCCCTGATTAATTCTCCATATGTTGCCTAAGCAACTATGGTAATCATACAGAGAATTTTTTTCTTGTTATTAATGACTGGATACTCCGAGGACTAGGTTCTACAGGTAAAATGACCATCTGCACCTGCTCTGGCTGTGCTGAAGCCCATGTTAAGCTGTTCAAGACAGATTCACCCACAGTTTCTCCACTGTGCAAGCAACTTCATCTCTGTCTCTCATGTGCCCAGAGATAGATGGTACTGGTATGGTTAATATTAGCAGTCTTTAAATAAGCAGGTGAGTGAGAGCTCTTCTGCCACGTGAAGGGATTAAGGTCATTTGGTTTACTGGACAAATGTTCTTAATAATGCCCACCACAGTTTGTAATTTGATGGTGAGATTATTTGACATGGAACTATTCCTGACATAAAATTAAAAGTCCAGTGAGGACAGCAACTTGGCACCTTTGTTGCATCATGTAGTACATGCCCCTGCCAGAGAAGTCACTACTCTCTACATGCACTGAATGAACAATTGAGTGAATGAGTCAAACTGACCAAGAGATTCACCTCACTAGCTTCACTTGGAATCATCCAGTCATTTTTCCAAAACTTCAAATGCTCCATTACCCATAAATACTGATTACAAAGAGAAGAGGAAGTTCTGCTCCCTGCATAAATACCTCTATCTATAGAGTTCTACTGTTTTCTGTTAGAACATTCCTAGGTTCTGCCAAGTTCTGCCTCCTTTATTTCAACTTCTGACATCCATGTAGAGAGACCTCCCTCTTCTTAGCTGAGTAGCTATGTAAAAGATTGGATCACAGGAGTCTAAACTTAAGGGCTCAATGAATCATCCTCTTTCGAGTGAACTACACAACTGGGAAGTTTTCTTTCCTTCTGTGATCCAAGTCTCTTTATGGTTCTAGAAACCATTTGGGGAATCTTTCATTTATTTGGCCATAGGCAAACCTGGTGAAGATGTTTGAGGGCAAGAACTTTCTTCTCTCCTGTTTCTCTCTTTGGGTGGCATAATACAGAAGAAAGAGCAAGAGAAAAGCGACCTTGGAGAACATGTACATAAAACAATTATGAGCTAACCAGAGACAAATGTTAGAAAAATATGTTTGCATTTTTCACTTACTCATTTTTATCTATCTATCTACTTTTAAAATTAGTCTCACAAAACTGAATAAGTTTTATTTACTTTTCTTGTTGCTGAGCCAAAATACCTGGCACTCAAAGTTAAAGGAGGGAAGATTTATTTAAATCACAGTTTGTAGAGGTTTCAGTCCTTAATTGTCTGGCTCCAAGGCAGGGTGGCTTGGCAGAGGGGCAACCATTCATGGTGGAAAATAGCCAGAGAAACAAGGGGGAAAAGATAAGACTCTTTCTGGCCATTATATTGTATGCAGAACACCACCTCTAAGACTGGTGTAGAACTCACACCTTTAATTTTAGCCAGAACTATGCCAACCAATCAGTGGACTGATTTAATAATCCACACCCTTAATCCCAGCATCACACACTCTAGATTCAACCACCTCTGAAAAATCCTATGATAGCATGAGACCATCAGGGGTCATCTAGATACAAACCATAAAAATATCCAGCATAAGACACCTCATAAATGATTACAACCCTTTGTTGTAATCATCCATCCTGTTGACAAGTAGAAACACAAAGTATAGTGGTGCTTCTTGTTTATCCCCTGCCAAGGCCTTGAAAATCGTCAGCACAGATTAGTACATTCGTTCTTCCTATAGCTGCATGTGGTCTGTCATAAGCACATGTGATCACCGGTTTCAAGATGGGCATTTAGAGCAAAATACAAGCCTCCAAGGAGTTTCATGCTTGTTCCTCTCTGAGCACATAGGTGAGCATGCCTCAAAAGAAAATTTCAACCAGAGACATCAGGGGATCAAAAATGGTAAGCATTTTAATTGCAATGTATGTTGCCACACTGTGTTAATTTAGATTTCTATGCTAACAGATTTCATATTTTATCATCAATTAATAATGTATTTAAAAGCTTCCAGTGAAGCAAATGCATACAGCACCAAAGTGGATACAGGCAAAGATACAGAAGGAAGGAATCCTTTATGTTTTGTGCCATTAAATACCCAGTACCTTGAAACATATAATGAAGACAATAAATGTTGATTAGATAACTAAATGAATGTTAAATTTTCTACCTGGCCTCTGTATCATTTAGTATCTGAAAGTCATATATGATACTGATCTTCAATTTGTGCATATTTTCAAAGCCTTTTGGTATCAATCAAAGAACTTGAATTTGCTATTAATCCCTCTGCCCAGTGCATCATTACATTGTAGATACTCACGCTGAGCTGGAAGGTATTCAGCATCATCAGAGATTAAGCTATGCTGATCATTATTTTATTTTTCACTTATTTCATTTGTAAAAAGTTTTATTTTTCATTAGTACACATTTGCAGTATATAACGATGACAGTATTCTGAGCAACAGTTAGGTACATAGAAGTCTAAATTCTTTTTTTCAATGCCTTCTTATACTTCCTCCCTCCTTGTATATCTTGATCTTCTCCTTTGAGAAAGATTTATTTCCCTAATTCCTATCCACTATCTCTTAATTTGCTCCTTATTTATTTTTCAGTTTCTCACATAAGAGAAACCATGCAATATTTAAACTTGTGTGCCTGGTTTATTTCATTAAATGTTATGATCTCAAGATGTGTTCATTTCCCTACAAATGCCTCACAATTATCCTTCTTTATTGCAGAATATTATTCCACTGCATAGAAATACCATGTTTTCTTTATTTGTGCATCCCATTTCTGGACATATAAATCTCACCATTTCTAACATTTAACTATTATGGATTGTTCTACTATAAATATGTGTGTCACTATGACATTAGGGCCCTTAACACTTTTGGAAAAGTACCTAGCAGGGGAATAGCTGGGCTCGATGATCTGAAGTTAAAATATGCCAAGTACAATGCTAATGAAGCATATTTTATTCTATTCTAGCTAACTAAAATTTGTTCATCCACACCTCTACTTTCCCAGATCATACTGATAAAACACTATCTTGCCTTCCTTGATCTCTTCCTCACTGTGTTCCCTCTTTCCTGTTCTTTTGTCCCTTTCACCCACCACATTATTTGCCTAGGTCAATTACATTCTTTAATATACTATGAATATGAGGAAAATGGAGGTAAACTCTACACATTTACATGAGAAAGTCCGCAGAACTCTTCACAGACAAGAAACCAGGGACTAGGCCTCAGCTATAGAAAATGAAGGTTATTGTTAAATGACTTTGATGATACTTTTAAGACACAAAAAAAAGACATGGAGAAATGATTGGAAGACTTCAATTCTGTGTAGGCTTAATGGCTATAAATAGAAACCCCACCCACTCTTTGATTCCATTTATATCAAGTTCCAGAAATGGCAAGCTAATGTCGAGGGCCAGAAAGCAGGTCACTGGGTGTTCTGGAGAAGGTGGGCTGAAAGCAAGAGGTGGCAGAAGGAGCACAGTTCTTCGGGAACACAGCATTTGCTAGCTCAACTGTACTGGAGGCTTCGTGGATATTCCACTCATGTGCAGTATATTTTTTGTTACTTATCTCTCAATAAAACTGTTTGAAAAAATAAAATGGACCCTCTTGAATAAGCAGTCAGTGCTTCACTAGACAAGGGAGCTTCCAGGCCAGGTTCAGCCCTGCCTTTCTGGGGCCCTTTCCATCTTGAGCTCATCATACCTTCAACTGTGCAGAGACTCACACCCTCTTCTGTCTGCTCCCAGAAGCCTTTAAAATTCCTGAAGCAAAAGTCCCATTTTGCCTCCTGAGACCCATCAACTGCCACTCTCCCACCTGGTTAGATACTGGATGATCCTTCATTGCTGGTTTTTTGTCTGTCTGTTTTTTGTATCTGTTTAACACAGGTTAGCTGAAGCTTTTTAGGAAACCTGATCAGAATACCCCCTATCCAATTCACCTTGATAAATCTGTGGTTCCTGTTATCAGGGGTTATATATCTCTTATCTGAAAGTAGCCTTAATATGGGACCCATGCACAGTAGGTTTACAATAATGTTTGCTGGATTGAAATATAATATCACACAAGAAAACAAATGAAGACCTTGATCAAGAGCTTACAGACAGTTCAATTTCCAAACGAAAAGTCCCACAGCTCATAGAAGATACAAATCCTTAAGCAAAAAGTCAACAAATAGGCTGAATTAATGACCATTGAATTTTAAGAGGTTCCAAAAGACTTCAGTCTATCACTTGCTATCATAGGGATATTTGCATGTATATTTGTGTTTATTTTATCATGAATAATGCAAAATCAACAATATAGAGCTATAAAATATTTGTCAGTCTAATTCCAGCATTTGCTAATTCTCAGCTAATATAACCTTTTAATTAGCAGGGGTTGCCTATTTCTGGAATAGAAAATGACACAGAGAGAGAGAGAGAGAGAGAGAGAGAGAGAGAGAGAGAGAGACAGAGAGAGAGAGACAGAGAGAGAGAGACAGAGAGAGAGACAGAGAGAGAGACAGAGAGAGAGACAGAGAGAGACAGACAGACAGAGAGAGAGACAGAGACAGAGAGAGAGAGAGAGAGAGAGAGAGAGAGAGAGAGAGAGAGAGAGAGAAGCTCGTGTGCCTGGCTAATAAAATTACGGTGAGGAAGCTGGACTCAAGATGTATGATGTTTTCACAGTTCACAGTGCTGCTGCAGATCTGTAGTAAAAGAACTTCAAAAGAATAAAGAGGAATTCAATGGCACAGCATCAAGTAGTTATACATGTTCTAGAACTTCCTCTGAGTCCCATGAAAACCAGCAATATGAATAGTAAGAAACTATAGACAATTGTCTTTAGTAAAGACAAATACTGATAGGGAATAATTACAGCCATTCCTAGCATTAGTTGTGTATCTCCACCCCTCCCAAGAAAAGTAACTCCTTCTCTATTTATAGTTCTGGCGTTTCTTGTGGAGAAGGTCCGAGCTCTAGGCTTCAGACAATCATGTGATCTAGGTCTGGAAAATCACCAGATACTATTGCCAAGCCAATGTACTTAGTTAAGAGACCATCATGCAATCTAACTTAAGCCATTGAGCGACAGTGCTGAGACTTCTACAAAGCCTTAAAGCTTGAGGTGTAGAAGTTCTGTTCTTTAGCTGGAAGTGCCTACCTAGAAGAACATGGCTTGGTACTTCTGGTGGTAACTGAAGGGTAGTGTTTGCCCATGACTGAAGCCTACATTAAAGAAAGGAGAGCTGAAAGGAGAAAGGAAACACAAAACTGATTTTCAGTATAGCTGTGCCTGAGATCTACCTCTTGGACACTTCCTTTTTGTTTACAATAGAATTCTGCACTATGGGTAGGTTTTGTCTATGCTCATTTGACTTGGGGGGACTTTTTCACTCAAAACTGAAAGAAGGTAGGGCCATATTTAAGTGAAATATCAAATGAGGGAATGAATAAATAGTAGGGTTCCTGGATTCACTGTTGTTACCTCTGACAGCCATAACTGTGTAACCTCCTACAACATCTTTCTGAAAAACATATGTATAAGGCATTAACAACCTCCTAGGGAGATGTCCTGATTTAATTACAAATGCCCAACATTCTTAACCAACATATACTATTGAATGTTTGTATAATCTTAGATGTCTTGTTGGTTTTCGAGCCAGAAATGTCACAAGATACTTTTGTCCATATCTTACTTTCTTTGTTTGTGAATTAGGTTCAATACTCCAGCACTTCAGGTTTACAGTAGTTGTTTTTAATCTGAGAGGCACTGTTTCCTGGTTTTTTTGATGGTGAGGGTCCAGATTAATTCTGGTGACTTTCAAGTCATATCAGTGTGCCTCCATGAAAGGCTACATCATCACATATGGCTTGTGTTGTGTCCTCAGTTCAGCTGGAAGGTGTGGGAGGCAGGCAGGATTTAGAGGTCAAGAATGCAGTTCTCAGCAATTTCAGAGCTGTCACCAGCCAAGACCTTCAATACATGAATACTGCTTTCATTATTTGACTTAGCTATAATTTTCATATCGACATGGATAGATGTCCCCTAACACTACAAATGTTCATCTGTTTACAATAGGGTTATATCCTGATAAATTCAAAATAAGCCAGTAGTATAAATCTAAGTGATGGTCCTAACTTAACAAATACTACAATTTAGCCTTCCCTAAAAGACTCAAACCCGCCCCAAAGGCTTACACAAGGCAGCAGCTGGGCAAAAATTGTGTAACCCAAAGCCTATTTCATAACAAAATGCTGACTATTCTATACAATTTACTGCATACCTGTGTCTAAATATTGCTTACAACCTAGGGCACCAGAGAGTATTGCCCGTCCCCTTTGCAGCTGCATGGCTGAGTAGGAGGTGTGGTCCACTGCCACTGTCCAGGATGGCCTCTGAGAGTATCACAGGGAAACTGACAGCATTGAGAAGATCAAATTCAAAATTCTAAGATTAATTTATACTTAATTCACAGCCCTTTCCAATTGTCTTTCAGGTGAAAAATCCTAAATCAGACCAAGTAAGTCGAAGTAGATCTGTATTATTCTGACAAGTGTAGGATGGCTTGATTGCTTTATTTAACAAATGACTTTAAACTTTACAAATGAAAACACAGAAGGAAATTAAAATTCTACTTTTACTCTTTCTGCTATTAGTAACAGAGAACAGATTTTTATAAAATTAAAAATATAAAAGCTGTTACCTAAGAATCGGTGGGAGTTTTCCTACTTCTACTTTCTTTGTAACTTACTTCCTAAAACTAATCTTCAAAAGCCAGTCCAATTATTAAATATTTCCCCAGAAAATATGTGTTGCAGAATAGTTTTCATAGATTTGTGCTATATTTATTTTTCTTTTTTCTCAAAGCTGTATTAGCTAATTGTTGGGAGATTCTAATACCCCTGTATGCCCACAGACATGTGCCACAGAAACTTTCCTGTGTGTGTTCATGGTTATGAAAAGTGTTTGCTAATTATGTCATGAGGTTGCACCATTCTCTCACAGATTATAGTTAAAAGCACTTCAGGTCATGGGCCTGAGGATTATTGACATATTTTCGGCATGTTAGAGCTCTTTCTGCACAAATTCTGATACAACCGTATTTGCTTATTATGTCCTGTATCAGGCACTTTAACTTATGTAACTTTAAATCCTTATCATGCTAAGGAAAAATGTAAAACTGCAGAGAGATTTAAAAGAGAAAAAAGACCTACAGATAAGTGTTAGCATTCTGGAGTGTGTGTGTGTGTGTGTGTGTGTGTGTGTGTGTGTCTATATATATGTGTATTCATACATACACACACTTTTGAAAATGAATGGTAAAAACATAGGCTCTAGAGCCTGAACTTCTGGGTTCAAAAGTCCTTCTGTCTGTAGTTTCAATATTATCATATGTACAGTGGGCATAATAAGAATAACTCTCGTGGACTTGCCGAGGAATGACTATGCTATGCCCAAGTGTTGGCCACTGGTAAACATTAATATAGGTGAAACAGCACCAGGATTATACCACAGTTCTAATAGGATCTGAAATGTGTAGACTTTTTATTATTTGTCCTCTCCCATCTTAGTCATATATTATGAACACGCCCTTGCAGCCATAACAAACTGCATTTCTAAACTCAGAAGGAACGAAATGGGCGTTGGCCCGCCAGCTGTCCTGGAATGTCATTTCCTCACAGGGAAAGGGTAATACCAGCCTCATCTGAGGTCTATTCCCAGAACCAGGCATACTGCCCGGCCCTGAATAAGCAATTCTATAAATGATTATTCACTGCTAAACTGACTTGAGACTGGTAAATTCAGGAGAGCGAAAGTTTTGGAAATCACTGTTGATGTAAATACAGAGGCACGAGGTCAGTGGTCTATGTTCCCCTCTCTAAGAAACATGACTTGCAAGGAAATATTTAAATTGTGAAATAGCGTTCAGTACTCTCTTGGTTGGGCCCTTTGCATAGTACTCATACTTTTCAGAAACGGACTTTCTCATTAGCTAGACAGAAAAAGCAAAATATAAGTTAAAAAAATAGTAGACAGGTAGGTGAGTAAATAGTAAAGAGGTAGATATATAGATGTGTGTGTGCATGCATGCGTGCATGTGTGTGTGTGTGTGTGTGTGTGTGTGTGTGTGTGTTTCCATACTAACATGAAGAACTAGTCTTTAGCCCACAATTTTATCATCCATGGTTCATGGGAGGCTTAGTCAACTCTAATACTCACAATATACTTGTAGCACTCAATTGAAGTGCATGCATTTTGGGTTTGAAAAATTCTGCTGAAATTAGACTGTGTTTTCTAATCTCAAAAAAATTGCTGGTTGGATGATTTTCATTTCATTGTAAAATGACAAGTGATACTTCATTTTTTTTTTTGCAAAAGGTTAATGTTAAGTCTCTAAACTTTATAAATTGTACTTTCTCCATAAAATAAACTATTGCATGCTGGTGTGCAAGATTAGCAAGAAATGTTCACACTGTTGAAAATAGATGGATTTTGCATTTCAAGGTGACAAGTGCAATGTCAGACCCAATCAATCGATCACTGCATAATTATTATTGCAAATGATCCATATCCATGCTGCAAACCTTAAGGGGAATTTAATGAAGCAGTAAGCACATCAATAATAAGATCTACTTTGGTCTCTATTAAATCTCATGATTCATAAATATCATGGCATGTTTTATTCTTCCTTTAAATCCTGTGAAGATATCTAAAAGAAATGAATGCTTGAAGGCGACTATTTAACACTTCACTAAAGACAATCCTGAGGTCCTTCGTAAGATCTAGTCTCCCCATAGACTTCTTCACATAGAGGCCGACCATCCACTGATACATCGAGAACACAGTTCCTGTGCAAAGCGAAAATCAAGTTTCATATCTGCATTTTTCTTCTTTTACTTCTTCAATGGGTAAAGCACCTGCATATAGTAGTTGAATCGGGGTACTACAATACAAGTGAGATGAGGGTTTCTTTTTTAAAAAATGTATTTGGTTGTTGCAGGATCTCACTACCCAGCTCAGGTTCGTGGTGGTCCTCCTGCTTTCAGCCTCCCCAACACTGGGATGATGGGTATGCACCACCATGCCCAGACTCTGGCCAGCTCAGCCTGTCCTGAGGGAGGGGCTGGTGCAGCATGTGGTGCTGGGAATCTGACCATGGTCCGTACACTTGCCTAAGATTGCCTAAGCAGGTGCTTTAGTCTGCTGAGCTATCTCGCTGGCCCCGTAGGTTTCTTTTTGAAAAGGGAGGAAGTGGATATGGGCAGGACCTTTCACTACCACACTTTCCTCAGTGTAGGCCTACCCCAGGATAGATGCAAGCCTTGGAAGCTCACAGAACCTCAGCACAAAGAAAACAGTTCCCATGGCTCCAGGTTGCTGCTGCTCCAGGCTGTGTACAGGGAGCACGGGACAGGCTTTGCTCTGAGGAAATCCTTCTTTCAATGCCATGTACAAGCTACTAAGTGCCCATCCTTAGACATGGGAAGCAAGCAAAGCAGAGTGAAACAGTTCAGAAGTCAGAAATCCCTAGCTCTTTGATGATCAAGCAGTTAGCCAAATTCTAACAGCTGGAGGAACAGGGAATTGTGGCATGCTTTGGAACAGAAACTGGAGTAAACAAATAGATTTTCAAAATTATACTCTGAATACCCACCCCATGTGCATTAAAATCTTGCTTTCCCATGTTTATTATTATTATTATTATTATTATTATTATTATTATTGCTGTTGTTGTTGTTGTTGTTGTTGTTTTTATTTTTATTTTTTTGTGGAACCAGAGATTGAACACAGGCCCTTACATTTGCCAGGGAAGCACTTATTTTACTGAGCCATCTCCCCGGCCCATGTTATGTTATTGTTGCTGTTGGTTTGTTTGCAGTACTGGGGATTAAACCCAAGAGCTTTTGCACTCAGCTACATACCTGGCCCTTTTGTTTTATTATTTATTTTTATTTTGAGAAGGGAGCTCACCATGTTGCTAAGTTTCCCAGGTTAGGCTTGAGTTTGTGATCTTCCTGCCTTCTTCCCAGAGTGCAGGCACTGCAGGAGTGCGCCACCACACCTGGCTTACATTTATCTTCTAATAATCTTCTGGCAAAGTTTCATTACCATTCTAGCAACTGTCATGTGGTCCTTTCAAATGGTATCATTTTTAATTATGAGACCTATTTTCTCTCACTGGAGGTTTTGGGCTGTCTAAACTGGGTCCCTTGGTTCTCTTCCTGAGCTCATTTCTCCCCTCTAAAAGTTTCCACTCTTCCTCACCCGTGCACTGCTATTTTTTATACTGACTGCTACCGAGATTGGGGAATGCAATCCAGAGGGATTTTTTTCCATTATAACTATGAACTTCTTCCTGAATTCCTTCTTACACTCCACGCACAGCCCAGTTTCAAGGACACTGGAGCCTCATGAATCTCTCCAAGCTACAGGGAAGCTGGCGTGGTCCTGACTCAGCTTCTGTTTGCGCCAGGCTAGTGCAGCAAGCACAGAGCTCCACCACGAGCAAGGTCCTTGGACGCGCGGGTGCACGTCCACACTTACAGCTCTCCTTAGCACCGAGCACCTAAGGAAGGCAGCCCAAGATCTCTAAAACACTCCGCGCACTGAGACGGGGAAGGCACGGAGGCTTAAGAGTGGGCAATTGAGGAACAGATGTGATCAAAATGCATTATATCCACTCAGCAGCCCCCACACACCAAGGTGTGAAGCCGGGAGAGAAGCTAGAACCGGAGAAGTGCTGGGAGAATGATTAAAATGTTATGTGCATGTGAAATCTGCCCCAAATGGAACAGGACAGGCAGGGAGGGAAAGCGGAAGTGAAAAGAATCCAGATGGGTTATGTATACCAGTTCACCACGATGAATGTGTTCATTATACATCACCAACATATGCCAATGAAAATAATTTTAAAAAGAAATTGAGAAAAAGGCATACTGTACAGTGACATAATTGACTTTCAGTCTCCTCTGAATGAGAACTTGAGGAAATATTTAGTCCCTTTAAATAAGTTGGGACCAGATATCTTTGTGCATAACATTCTTCTGCCCCATATTTCTGAGTATTTCCTTGGGAGATAATCTACTACCCCAGAAAGTACAACCTTGCCCTTTTAAAAAATAGCTCCTATTTGCAAATTAGCCTTTAAAACTATGTAGCAGTTTAGGTTCCATTAAAAAAAAAAAAGCATGAGTGTATTCTCACACCCTGACCAGCACTTGGTACATTATACTATTTAGACTATCAATTTGATAAAACATATTAGTTTAGTCTGTGTTTATTCTACACTGGGGAGGATGAACACAATGTCCTAGCCTTATTGCCATCTGATTCTTCCCCTGAGAATCATTTGTTCACTCTTCTCTGCTCAACTGATACATTTCTAAAGTTGTTATTGTTTATTTCACTGATATTTATCAAGGGACTTGCTTTAAAAACCTTATCTAACACCACACAAATGGGTAAGTAAATTATGGCATATTCAAATGCTCAGATATAACCTTTAAAGTTTCACATTTAAAAAAAAATAGGAGAGCCAGAAAATTTTTATAAACTAATTTGTATAGCAATGTATAGGAGTCCAATTTTGGAGCAAATAGAATATGCAAATAAATTCAAATACATACGTAATTAAATAAATGAGATATATCAAACTAACAGTCGTAGTGAGTTATAGTCACTGAGATTCTTGTTATTATCTACATTTCCATTTCCTTTAGTGCCCAACTATTAATCTTTTTTCATAAATAAAGTCACCAATTTTCTTTTGGAAAAGAGAACCTTTTTACCACTATTTCTTGGGAAGAAAGTTCAGCACCCATATTAATTTGCTCCTTCAGAGCCCACTTTTAAAACCTGCTTCTCATCTTTAATTTTCTTTTCATCGCTCTTGGAAGATTTTCTTTTTTGGTTCACATAAGATTAGTAATAGGGAGAACGCATACATTCTCACATTGCAGGACCATGTTCTGAGCTAGATCCTGAAATGTCTTGATCATTTTCTCCTCCTCCATCTTCCAATGCTGTCCCCATTTTAAAGAAGATTTAAGAAAACACTTAAGGTCACACAATGGAAACCTGGACAAAGTTTGTTTGTACCCATCCATGCCTGGCTGCCTCCCAAATCTCTGCTATATAATCCATTTCCTACTGCTTCTGTCGAGAAGGATCCACCCTTTTCCTGCACACACATCTTCTCACCCTCTATCAATTCACATAGGCAGAAGATGCTGTCTGTACTGAATTTTGTTATAACAACAATAATGGCAATAATGGAGATAGCTCATTGTTACAAAACAGCTAATAACCACTGTCTATGATTGTTAGGACCGTTCTTGGAATGTAGTATTTGAGCTTCACAACTTTTTGGAAAAGGTACTAGGCTAGGTGATGTGTAAACTATTTAACAACTGATGTATTTGGGGCCTGATTATTCATAAGGAGGCAGCAGTCAATGAAAGAGGCTGCTTAATACCACTTGCTTAGTGGTAGCCTCTGATCAGAGTTTCAGTCCTGTGGTAGAGCCTGAGAAACAGGGTCCCAAGGATTGCCTCTTCTCTGAGGTCTCACTTTCCAAGGTGTCAGCATTCAACCACAGTCTGAAGGCATTAAATGGAAGACTTCAGAATTAAGCAATCCCTAAATGTTAAGTAGCTCTTGTTATAATATATTGTTATAATTGCTCTATTGTATTGTTTTTGTTGATCTCTTCCTGGGCTGAATTTATGAATTAAACTGCATCCTGGGTATGAATATCCAGAGTGAAATACTTTATCTTGGCACCAATACTAGCTGAGGTTTCAGGCAGCCAATGGGGGTCTCAGAGCTTGTCTTCTCATGATGAAATGGGAAGAGAATGAATGTACCTGCAAAGAGTAATAGAAGGGCTTGAGTTTTAATCCTGCTTTGGCCACTTGAAAGACTGATTATTTTGTCTTTTTATAGTACTGGGAATTGGATGCAAGCCTTTGCACGGAACTATACCACCAACCTTTTTTTAAAATCTTGAGATAGGGTCTCACTAAGTTGCCTAAATTTGGCTCGAACTTGTGATCCTCCTTCCTCAGCCTCACAGAATGTTGTAGCTACAGGCTTGCGTCACCACATCCAGCCAGGGATATAACATCTTACACACCCAAACTGAAAGGTGTCATTATCTATACATGATTGTGTGGCTGTTTAACCCCTTCCCATAAACTAAGTTGCACAACATTTGGCTTAATTTTCCAAATGATGAACAGCATAGGAGTTGCTGCCCCTTTAATTGGTGGAAAACATTGAGGGCTCCAGGGAAAATGTGAGTCTATCAACGCGTATGAAAAAAAAAAAAAATCCCTCCTTTATTATTCTCAGTCCTCCATTAACTAATTGTGTTCCTGTTCTCATTTGTAGAATTTGGCTCTTTGATTAGCCTTTTAATTTAGCGCATTAACAGCCCTCTCTTTACTTGAATACTCTATCACCGAGCTCATTTAAGTCAAATGCCCTTGAAGATACTTGAAATTCCTGACACTGGCTTTTATTAAACTGTTTTGTATTTCTGATTGTCAACCCAAAGTACTCCATTACTGGACAAAATAGGGCAGTGTCTGAGCCACAATGATTTCACCAAGGATTTCCCATTCCTTCTCCCTTCACTCCGACTCAGAACAAGACCCTAGAGTTCCAATATGAGTCTAGTATTTGGTTTCAATACTCCCCCTTTCATGGGAACTTCGGGGTGAATGTGCTCCAGCAGCTTGCTGAGCCCGCACTGGCCAAGGCACCTTTGTCATGGTCTGGGGATCAGGTTTCTTTGAAAATCTGGAAGGGAGATAGATGCAAAGAAGCACTGACCAGATTGACTGCCTCGGTGGGCTTGTGGACAGAGTAAGCTTGCACTGGCTGGCACCTGGTTATTTGCAGCAGACAGAGAAGCAGAGAATACATCCTCTATCCTCCAACACAATTAAAATAGCAAAAGCAGAAGTAAAGTCCTCCACTGTCTTTCTCTTCTCTGATGCTATGGGGGGTTCCCTTCTCCTTATTTTGTTTCCAGGACATAACATGATGGATACAAGGCCTGGCAGTGGGAAGGTGTCAAGCAGCCCTGGCCTCATACTCCAGCTCCTGCCCGCCTTGGAACTGTCCTTCCAACTGGGCCCATTGTACTCTGAGCACAGGCCAACCCGGTCTTCCGAAATTCTTGGGCACATTGCCCCCTGAACACCACCTCAACTTGCATCCTTCTTCTTGGCAGCTTCCACACCCTCCCCTTCCACCCTAGGCTAAGAAAAGACTTCTTAAACAATTCTTGCCTGAAGTCACTGTTCATAACCCCTTTCTCTGATTATTCTATGACTCAAGCATCCCCTCTTTTTCTGTGGTAGAATTCAGTGGAAACTGCCCTCATATCTTTTATTTATTTATTTATATAGATAACATATTGTTTTGACCTCACCAGCATTCATTTCTCCCTGAAACAGCTCTTTAATATTTCCTAAGCAATTGCTTCTTCACTTCCTCAGTCTCTATTCTTCCAAGGCTACATATACTCAGATTCCACCATCGTGAGTCTTATATCCAGGCCTGGATGTCACATCTCAGGAACTGGCCCAGGAACTGGGGATACCCAATGCAGGTGTGAAAGAATGGGCCTCAGATGTTGTCCTACAACCTGCTGGGTCCTAGATGCATGTAGGGACCCACAGGGGTTTTAAACACAGTTGGACATCAGTATGAAGCCAACACAGCCATCTTAGTCACTATGTTTGGGAGCACAAATGAGAATGGATCAGAGAAACTCAGCCAGAGTTTCAGTGTCATGATCTGACACAACTGGACACAACTGGCTTTGGACATGTTGCTTTTGGACACCTTGGAAAAGCAAGCTCTTGTTTTCCTCTGTTGAACTCAGCATGGCTCTGTAGCCATGTGTTTAGCTTTAACACTGGACTGAGAGCTTTTTCTCATTTGTTATCACTTTTGTTTCTTGGTTGTGCTTTAGTGATCGCTTCAATTACATGAGTTCCCCAAAGATCTCAATCATATTGTGCCCTCCACATTCCCAGAACTGAATATGCACAGTGTCTGATATACTGAAAACGCTCAATAAATATTTTTAATATACAAATTGGTGTAAAAACCATAAATTTCATTCAGACAGTGATTCACCAAGATCTTAAAAACATGATCCTCAGGACAATCACATTCTGAATACCTCCTTGGCATGTGCCACGACAGCCCCCCTGGAGAAGACCCCCTCAGGTAGGTCCCATGTGAAAAGACTCACAGTCCAAATCAGAGTCAGAGCAGAAAGGCAATTAAATATGAGGAAGAACACAAGCCCACAACACTGACAAAAATCTAACCATGTTTTCAGCCCATCACAAGTTCCATCAAGACAGAACATTCTAGGTTGAAGAACAAATTAGCGATGCTGTCAACAAAATGTCAACGATTTGCAAGTAATTGAACTGCAGATTACTTTTTAATATTGAAAAGATTACTCTATGATAGATGTTTACCTTTGATGTACTGAAAAATCAAACTATGTTTTAAAGGAATTAGATGGGGGAAATTTTTAGTAACAAAGGAGGAAGGGTAATCCTATTGTCCACTTGAAATTATCTAAAAATAATGTTTCAATCTCTGTGCCTCAATCCATATCTTTCTCTTCCCTTCTCTCTTTCAATACGCACATGCACACACACACACATGCACACACACACTTATACACACACACACTCACACACACACAGACACACACTCACACAATTTCATGCCCTGCATTTATCTCGGGCCATCTTCCATCTTCACCATATCATCTAACCCGATGACCAGACACTGCATGGTACGAACCACGTACTGATAGCAAAATACTACAGAAGGAGGAGAGAATACCTCACATGAGTGCAACAGGCATTCTTCACATACCATACAAGATGGGAAAGCCAGACTTTAAGTGATAAAACCAGTGGAATATGAGATAAAGAATGCAAAGAAATGCATGGCTTGTGCCAGCCAATCCACAGTACTACTTGCAATAGCACACAATTTCTCCAAATCATTTCCAAATCTTTCTCTTCCTACATCCACCTTTTCTTCCCAATTATTTCCATTCTACCTAAGGTATCTTAGGATAATAAATGAAAAATACAGAGCAATTCTCTCTCTACTCGTCCTAAAAGCTTCATGTTTCTTAGTTGTCAAAACAATGCTCTATTGCTTCCCGAAATTATCTTGTTGGTATTGAATATCAATTTTTCAATTTGTTCTTCTCTGAATGGGGACATAAGGTTTGTACAGAAAGTAATTTGCTTATGTCGTTCAAACCTGCATTGTTTGATCAAGTATTTGTCTGAAGATTCAGGAAATTTTCTAGAGGTGTGTGATAATAGCACTCAGGATGTAAAATGAAGAACAAAAGGTCCATTTTATCAGTTCACATGACATTTTATCTATGTGATCTCTCAGACAGTCAAAAATTTATGCTGTGTTTCCATGCTGTGGAAAACATGAACAGAAACTTTTAAAATCTTTTTTTTTACTAATATTCATCAAATTTCCATCTTTTTTACTAATACTACTGTGTGTACTTGTATGTGCTTGTATGTATAAAGGATGTAAACCTAATGCCTAGAAATGTAAGACAAACCTAGTGCACTTTCCCATTTTAAAACTTTGTTTTCTGCTCTACAGTGTTAAGTATGTGCTGCCTTATTTGGGTAGACCATGTTGTTTTTTAAAAAATAATTTGCAACAATTTTTAAAAACAAAAGTTCACTGAGCTCATTATCATTATTTTGGAAAGAAAAAATGGATAGGGCTTATTGATTCAAGTTACTTTATAGAACAAAAGAAATATAAGTACAAACAAAATTCCAGAAAAACACAACAATATAATGATCAATTTATATCAAGGGTTTCCAGGTGCTTCTGCAGAGAATAACAGGCCATGAAATGAAGGGGGGATGGGGCGGGGGGGGGTGACAAGTCACAAGAGTCTCACTGATCTGCTTCCCCTAGTCACTTTCCTTCTCAACAACTAGAAGTGTCACCTGTGCCAATCGCCAAAATCCTACCTGTGAGACTGGACAAGTAAGTGTTTCACACCTAAAGATACTGAGAAACTGCTCCTTCCCAAATGTTTAAGAACATCTTAATGCACCTTCCAAGTGCTCCTTCTGAGTGCTCCTTTGTACCTGCACAGAGGAGGAAGTGGGTTGGGCATGGAACAGTGGCACTGTGGTGCTGAGTTTGGAAGAACAGAGTACCCAGGTCTCTAAGCAGTGCCTGGAAACCCAGAGATAATAAAGGGGACTTAGGATAAATGACAGCCCTTGGTGGTAGGAAGGGAGTCTGGTGCACTTTTCCATTAGTCATGAGTCTGCTGCTGCCATTTTCTTCAGTCCCTAACTAAAATCTGTCCTGAGCAGTGTAAGTGCTAAAGGAACTTGCTGGGTCAAACTGCAAGGCATTTCTCGAACAGCATTTGATGGCAGATCAGCAGTCATCTTTGTGTTCCTTGAGCATTTTGCTCTAAAGTAGTGTAGTCATAGAGCATATAGAAATTTTGAAGTTTGTTATAAAGAACTGAAATCCCTTCCTCCAAAGCAAAAATGTTTCCTTTGCTTGTCACAGACAATTTCTAGCTCAAATTTCTACTAAAAGAAGCCATTCAATTAATGGGTCAGTGACTCAGAGCAAAGCAGACTACACTTCGGGTACTGACAACACACCAAAGTAGAAGTAGAAATCAAAGAGGATGTGCTAACTTTAGTTTTCAGTGAAACAGAGAAAATATAGGAAGCTGGCACAAATAAACAGCAAATCGATGAACTGTAGTCAACAGTTCTAAGCATACCTGCACTTTCATCTCAAAATTTCCAGTAGTATGTCATTATTTAAGTTAGCTGTCTGTCTCCAAAGGCACAGTACTGTCAGATAGTATGTGCTCAATAAAGAGTAAATCATTCACGAGCTAAACGGCTGTGCGAGGACCCTTACATCCTGGGAAGTATTAGGTCAAATATTTATAAATAGGAACAACTGACAGCTGATAAGTTGGTTAAGTGCATTGCTGGACATCCATTCACTGGCCACTGTTTGTGCAAGCATTACAGAAACTACCAGAGAAGAATATTTAATACACTGACTATTAAGTGATCAAAGCGAGTTACAAAACAGGAAGTTCTAAAGCACTATGATCTCGTTTCTGAAACAGAATATTCCCTCTCAGTGGCTTTGGTTCTCTTTCTTCCAATTTTAGAGTATCTGAAATTGAGATATGTTACAAGAGAAGGGATCTTTTAATGTGATAGCATTTCTGCCTTGTCTCACGGCTACTCACACAGAGAAGTAGAAACATAAAACCCTCTTTATAAATCAAGGGTGCACCTTATCATCATTAGAATCCACATTGTTGCTTCTCCAAATTGAGATAATAAATGTGTGTACGTGCAGGTCTAGGAATTTTTGTTATATATTTCCTTATATGTAACTAGCATTAGTATTTAGGTAAACCATATTTTAGGACCTACCTAAAGGTGGAGGTACTATTCCTAATGTTAATACAAAGTGTGTGGACATGGTTTACTTTAAATAAAAGAGGAAAGCATATGTCAACAAGGTGTCATTTTGGCTCCAAAGTAGCTTACCTAAATTGACAAGATGACTCTAGATCACTAGATAAATATATTCAGTATCTACAATTTATGCATAATCTCCAACCCAGATGGAATCTACAAATCAGGTAGTCTGTACTCATTTTATAATCAAACCCCAGGATGTAAAATTCAGATCAGATAAACCTGTAGAAATTCAAGGAAAGGAAATGGAATATTCAGAGGAGGTTCCCTGAATATCCAGGGTGAGGTGAAAATGCAGAGAGAAACTGAGGTAAGTTTCACTACTCAGTGACTTTGTTCATGGCAAACTGAGGATTGGAACAGAGTGGCTGGTGGAGTTTCTGCAAAGAGTCTCACACACTGGGAGATACCATACTCATAGGACCCTGCTGGAGAATAATGCATTTTTGTTTATTCCCTTTCTGCCTGACTGGACCACATTTGGTAAAAGCAAGGCTGTTGCCAACAGGTCCCATCTCTTCAACATCACTCCAAAATTCTCCACTTGTTTCCCTTTTCCTCTCACTTTAAGGAAGGATATGTTACCAGAAGCAGGTTTCTAAAATGGTGAGGACAATGTCTGCCATAAGAAAGTTAAGAAAATGTAAAATTAAAAATTGTAGGGATGGCCAAATAGCTCTGAGGATTAAAGTGCCTGTAAGCAGGCGCAGGGCCCCATAGGTTCAATCCCTGGGCCTGCTATGCTGGCCTTGCTCCCTGGGCATGCGGAGACAGCAATTGAGACTGGGCGTGGTGGCACATGCCTATAACCCCAACTCTTGGGAGGCTGTAAACAGGAGGATCACTATGTGTCTGATCTAGTAGTGAGACCCCTAAACACCGTGTAGACCCTTCCCTAAAATTAAAAAAAATTGTAGCCACAAGTAAAAAGAACAAAGAAAAAGTATAAAATGGAAATAATTTGTCATTTCAAGAGAGAAAAGAAACAAGACAAATGAAAAGACTATGAACAATAACCAAAAAAGTACCCATTACTCTGGAGTTTATTAAGTAAGGTACCACTGGCTCCAGGAGTAAGAGAACTAAACCAGATAAGGGGGATCTTAACTCTGAGTTAGATGATTGTTTACTTGCCTACCAGTTCTGCCCAGCCCTGGAAGAACAGCTTAACCGTATCACAGAGAAAGTCAAATGCTGGAAGAAATTCAGTCAGCACAATGGCGCTGGGGACTGCTGGCCCCAGGGGCTTTCTCCTGCTCTGCAGCCCTCTACTGGCGCTCAGCACTGATGGGTCACAGTCAAAGTGATCTCTGGGTTTCCCTCAGGTCCCCAGGAAGGCTGCTCCTTCTCTGTGGCTAAGCGTGGTGCATCAAAGCTGCCCAGAAGTTAGTCCCCTGGGCCAGAGAATGAAACTTTCTTTTCCCTGTACACCAACTAGTTCTCACTCAGAAAAAAAGAAAAGAAAGAAAAGCAAAAGCAAAAGAAAGAAACACAGTGAAAACTACTGATTTTTATTTATTTTTATAGGAAAGACTTCTTCAAAAATAGGAAAGAATTTAGGAAATATCTGATAGGGCTAAGTGATTTAGACATTCCACAGCCGTAATGATTTAATCAGACTGGCTTTCTGGGCCTAAGTATCTTAGTCAGTACTACCTCAAAGCACTCCACTGCATTTCTAATTCAGAAGAGAACTTTTCCTGCATGAATATGACTGAACGGGTATAGCCTCTTCCCAGAGAGGCTGTGCCCTCGACAAAAAGTTTTCAATCTTGATACAATATACTCCCTGAAATCATGCGCCATTCACAGACAGACGCTTATAAAAGCCTACTTAACAAATTTAAGAAACAATGACAGGGAGAAACCTAATACAGGTTCTGTTTTACTGTATCTCCATGTCTCTTTATTTTCATTTTTATATCCATGAGAGAGCAGGAGACAGTATTTTCATACATCGATATAGCTGAGACTCATTTTCCTAAAGCAAGATGAGCTCTTAAGCAGAGATATCAGCCACATTTAGAGTATCTTTATTTACAGACTAGGAGGCGAGCGCAGCAACTCGGCATTACAGAAAAGAAGGAGAAAAGAGTGGAAGATCCCGTAAAGCTCACAGCCTTAACTCTAGCTTGCTAATTCATATCTCCTTAAACAGCATGCATCCAGCTGTTCCAATTTCAAGTCTCTGCCATTTTTTGCAAGCAGAACAACAAGAAGAAAATCTTTAAATTAAGGGTGTAAATAGAAAACCTGAGCACAGGGCAGGAAGGGCATAATCATTTTTCAATTTGATAAATTCAGTCAATAAAAGCATGTAGCACCCCAAATCATCAGGCAGAAAGAGAAAAACAGGAATTGAAGGCCACTGCTTTTTAATGTCCAGGATTAATTCCCAGGAAGCAGATAAGGAAGCCTGGTGCGCAGACCTTCCTTGGAGAGGGTGTGAGACGTGTGATGCTCCACCATGTTGTGGGATGCCAACAACGTGTGCGAACGGAAGAGCTAGCGAACTTCATAAATAAAATCAACAGGACACTTCTGAGGCACCCAGAGAAAAAGTGTGACCAGCAAACTTGCTCACTACAACTTAAAGGAATTGAAATTTGTTTATACTTAACCAGATTCTACTCACAAAACATCCTCACTAGACTTCCTTCCCTAAAAATACTAGTGCAGTTGATCCCATGGGACCACTTTTCTTAGTGCATAAAAAAAAAAAAAAATCAACACTTCTAAACACTCAGACTTTTAATTATGTTAACCTCTGCTTTCAAAAACAAATGGCACTGGGATTCTATGTGCTTAGGCAAAATGGGCTCTTTTAAGTTAACGTGATTTTAACTAACAATGTTGTACTTTCAAACACTTCTCTAATGACAGGCAAGTTTGAAGGAAAAACTTGCCCTAAAATGAAGACAACATACTAGAAAAGGTTCATCTCCAACTGCCACAATTCACTGTATTAAACTGTAGAAAAATAAACTGAGTGGAAATGGAGCTAAAGTCACAACAAAGGGACATATCTGAACACGGGGGGGGGGGCAGAGATAAGGGATTCTCAACCCTGAGACCCACAGAGGGCTGAGCCCGACAGAGGCAGCGGCGGAGGTCAGAGAACCAAAGTGATGAACAAAGAGGCCTCTTGCTTCCCAGCAAAGCCAAGTTCATGGCTGTGAGCTGAACCCCAGGATTGACCCCCGGGAGGAGAATAAAAAGAGGCTTTTCTAAGTCTGCCGAACAAGGGGAAACAGCAGTGAAGATAATACTGAGGGAAAAAGGAGGAGAGTTTTCCCTCTCAAATGCCTCCTTCCTCAGAAATGCAGGGGACACCGTCTGTAATGTGAAATCACAGAGCTGGGTCCCTGGTGAATGATGTAGGATCAACGCACATGTGTCCTTTATTGGCCGAGCTAAACTAGGATATATATTTGTCCTGTAAAACATGATAAGGGATATTTCTAAGTCATTCATGTTAGGATGCAATTTAAAAAAAAGAATTGCCTCAACAGTTAAACATTGTCATTCATAACCACAGTTTACCACTTCAGCGCTTCTATTTCAATACCATTTCTTGAAAAAAAATAACCTATAGAATATCTATCAGAAAACCAGAACAGGTGCACATAAATTCATATCTATCGAGACCAGTCTTGTAAAATACACACGTGCACACACACACAAACACACATCTACACACCTGGTTAAGACAAATAAAACACACTGCTCGGGACTACATCAGTCAGCCCCAAATTGAAAAATAAGTAGTCACTCACAAGAGAAACAAATCACCACAAACAAAACCAACACATAAAGCCGCCACTTCTCAGAACAGTTCCCTTTTGGTAATTAAAGGAAATCCTGCACAGCTACAAGTGATGGAGAATTTGCTTCATGGCTCAGCCGGCTCTCCTAGATCTTCTGAATTCACCATCATCAGTGTTTCAAGGAAAGAGAAAGCCTCGCGCCCTCCTGCACACATGCACACATACATTTTTGTTGTTGTTGTTCCCTTTTTGCAACTGAAAATAAAATTGCAGCTTCATGCTAATGAACCAGGTCTTGCCTAAAACTCCCACTGGAAATGCTAGCACATGTAGTGGAGCGGGGCGAGATTATTCTGCCACCAGCATAATCACCTCGCACACAATGCGATTACTCTGTGCTGCAATCTTTATCCCCGAAGTCAATTTATTTATCAGAGAGAAAAAGAGAGAGAGAGAAAGAGGCACAGAAAGAGGAAAGAGAAAGACAGAGACACAGAGCGAGAGACTACCTACCCACAGATACATCATCATCTTGTAAGAGAAATCAAAGGCTCTGTCAGCAAACAGAAGTCTCCTTACTTCACCAAGAGTATCTGGAAGAAAAACTGAAAGCAGTGGGTAGAGATTCTTGCCTTTTTCGGCCCAGTCCTTAACAGCCCCTCTTCTCTCCTTATACAAGGTTTGGTGTGCTTGTTTATGAGTTTATGAGGATAACATTCCTTCAGTGGCACTGTGTGTGATGTGACTTGCTTCGGGCTGCTCTCTCTCTCTCTCTCTCTCTCTCTCTCTCTCTCTCTCTCTCTCTCTCTC
>NW_004524597.1:4707117-4718752 GCF_000260255.1 Octodon degus
CTCCTGTCAAGCCTGCTTAGGTAACAGATTCTTGGTGGGGCTCCCTAATGAGCAAACCCGGACACTTGAGGCAGCCTGCAACAGTGGCAAGCACAAAACTCCACGAGGCTGGTGATATTAATCAGGAGAGCGATGGTGTGATCGCCAACAGGCACGCGCTACACCATTTCCTGATGGCGAATGGGAGAGTCACGGAAGTCCCCACTGGTGGCGTTTACGGGAAGGCCAATCCTCTTGAGAGAAGCACATCTGGCCAGAGCTGGTGACTCTGAGAATTTTATTTTATTTTTTTAAACTCCAAGTAAAGCTCCAGCCGCAGAGAAAAGAACATGTGCCGCTCCCCGACTTCCCCTTTATCTCTTTAAATGTACTTCAGATAAAAGCAGCATCCGTCAGGTCAAGGCCTCCCCAGACTCATTACTCTTTACACCACGCGGTTCAGCACACTTGTCTACAGCCATCTACCGGCTCCACGGTGTCACTGCGGGCTCAGAGGCTGCAGTCCTGCCTTGACGCTGCAGCAGCTGCCGTCTGCCCACTGCGCTTTGCAGCCTCGCATCCAGGCTGTGCAGGGGAAAGGGGAGCAGGCGGGGGTGGGCGTGGGAAGCCCGTGTGCCAATTCAGCAAATGCAGCGCGAGACCCAACCCCATCGGCTAAGCCCGACGAATGCGGAGCTTCACAGGGACTTGCTAGCACAAATGTTTACCTTTCTAAACTACGGAGGAAAATTATGCGCAGACCCCAGCAAAAGACCCAATGCTGGGATGTGTGTGTGTGTGTGTGTGTGTGTGTGTGTGTGTGTGTGGGTGGGTGTGTGGGTGTGGGTGTGGGTGTTCCGTGCATGCACACTCCTTTCTCCCCTTCCCTCATCCTTTGCAATTGCAGACCTGGGAAATGTTGCGGTGTGCATAAAACTTGATCATTCCGACAGGCTCTCCTTACAGAATCCACAGGCTTGGATGCGCAGCTAAGATTTCCTGAAATTATCCAAATTTTTCCCCATGAATCAATTCTCCTTTATTAGTTGTTCTTTTTAATCCATTTTAAATTGTATACTTTATCTTGAAAATTATCTCCATTACCGAAATACATCGTGAAGGAGAGGATGGGGAATACAATTTGCCCAGCATATTAATTGGCACAGTGCTCAATTATTGATATATGGATAAAGGAGAAATTAATATTAAAACACACGATGTACATAGGGGGAGTGGGGGCAAATTCTCTCCTGCTCAGTCCTGAGTCTTGGCCATTAGTTATATTTTTACACATCACCCAGCGAAAACCACCTCACTGAGCCTCCATTCTTTTACATTTCTACTTAAAGTTAGGTAAGGTAAAATGTCACCTAAATAATTACAGCGCGTTAGGTACATTGCGGAGTCATCCGCAGAACTGGGCGGGCAGCAGGGCACCTGAAAGAAGGTCCCACAGGCAGTGCCATCAAGACGCGTGCTGGCCAAGCAGGGTGGGAGGAAGCAGCACCACGCCACGCGGTACACAGGCAGCAAGGGAGAGGGCCTCAGAGCTGGAGGCCCCCTGCGGGCAGCGCAGCCGCGAGGCCCGCCACCGGCACAGTCACACGAACGTGCCTGCTTACAGCACGGGAGAGTCTGGATCACACCAAAGATGGCTGAGTGCAGAGGGCAGAGGGACCTACTCCCCCGATTCCCTGGGTTGTAGGGTTTCCGATTGGAAAACCAAGACAGTGGAAGGAAAACTGAAGGTGTAACTGTCCTGCCTGAGAGATCTCGCACATGTTCCTTGTCATCATCATGAGAAAAGGGAATCTATCTTCTTGGTATTTCTGTCCACGGGATTCCTTCGATGTATAATCCTCACTAAGGTTCCACATACACTAAAGACAAAACATGTCCTTCTAGGGAATGAAAGGAGGGAAAGTAACTAAGCGGGCAATTCTTTAGATACCTGCACATGCTCATTTATTGATTTACAGTGAATATTTTGGATAGCAGCTCTGGGTCAATTTCTGTGTGGGCAATGGAAATACAAAGCTGGTATCATAAAAGATTCAGATGCCCCAAATTAGCAGAGAACAAGTAGCCTAAAGGGTCATGCTGCTTGGTCAATATAGTATTTATTTATTTATTTATTTATTTTGATCTTTTTTAGAGAGGATTTCATTATTCAGTTCAGGCTGGTCTTAAGCTCACTTTGGAGCCAATGCTGGTCTCAAAATCACGAAGATCCTCCTGCCTCAGCCTCCCAAGTCCTGGAATCACAGGTGTGGGCCACCAGGCCCAGCAATGTAGCTCTTAAAATATAACTTATTTGCCAATGTTTAAATACTCAGGAGATTTCAGTTGAAAATCAGGATGTACTTTATAGAATTACCAGGTGATCCAACCACATAGGGTCTACATTTTCATAGGGATGGTACCAGAGTGGAGATGAAGAGGAATTGCTTTCTTAAAGCAGTAAACATTTTTGGTTCTCCACAGTCTCCACCATTCCCAAACATCCTCAGATCAGATGGTACTTAAAAAGTGGATTAACTAATTTATGTTTGTGTTAGGGACTTTTCCCCTAGAGCTATTTAACTCTGGGATATGTTCTTGAAAAAGAGAAAACAGCATACACACACACACACACACACACACACACACACACATGCGCGCCACGCGCACACACACACTGCTTTAGAAATGGAATGCATTTAATACTTTTGCCATTATAGCTAATAATTATTATACCTTTAGTGGTTTATGATCTAAGATACTGTTACATTAGTAAGGGCTAGATACTGTGATAGAAAGGGAGAGTGTGTAGGAATGCATCGTGGCTGTGTACGTATCACGCATCCCCTCAAAGCTCAGTTTCCCAAAGAAGAAGTCACACCACATCCATCTCCCCTCACTGAGGAGGAACTTCACGTCACCTAGGGCTGGTGAGCATGGAAGACCAATTGGGCTTTTGCGTGTGACAATCAGGCTGTGGTGACGCAAAGTCCCCTGACTCTCCCACATTGTTACTGAAGCCACTCAGATGCAGCTCCTTGACCTTCTCCTTCCTGCTGTGACGACCATTACAACATGAAGATCCTTTCATACAAACAACTGTACTGCAGCAATCAAAGGGAAGAGTAGGTTTTCTCCAAGTTAGAGATCTCTAGGTCAATGCACATCCACTTGTTCTTGTTCCTACTCAAGGTGTGAATAGAAAGATAATTCCTTCAAATATGATTAGACTTATTCATCCCATAGTTTTTCTTTCTTCCTCCTTCACTACATTTCTAAGTCAATGCAAATAGGGTGATAACTTCTTCTTCTTCTTTTTTTTTTTTAGTTTCTCAAAATCCCAGGGCAGATCTCTCTCATACACACACACACACACACACACACCCACACACACACACACACACAGCCTATTTGATCAGCAGAGTGCTATGCTTTATTTAATTGCATATGAACATCTTTGAACTGAAATGTACCTCACTGCTCACAACAGCCCTCAGGTGTCCTGATTTATCATACCAGGTCTACCTCTCTCATTCACTTCTATGAAGTTTGTATGTATTTGGGTTCATGGCCACTGGGTCAGATGCTTAGGGAAGAGATTATGGGATCTAAATTACCAGGAGTGTGAGAATACCTTTGAGAGGGAATACAGTGGAGGGAAGGAGCTAGGAAAGCTGCCAATGGTGTGGACCCCATTGGGTCTCAAGCAGCTGGATGCAAGGTGGCCCAGGTAAGCTGGATCGTCAAGGCAAGATGCCTGCTTTCACAGTAGAATCATCTTTCCTAAGAGTGGTAGAGAAGCAGCTGAGCCTGTCGGCCAAAATGGACCTTGGACACTGGCTTCCACCACGGTAACTACTATCATCAGACTTGCTGCGAATGTCTTCTTGGGACCATACACCTTCCAAAGACTTGTACTTCCCTAGAAGCAAGAAGTGTGTGAAGTAGCTTTAAGGCAATATATTTCTTGACAGGATAAGAGATAAGATGCACATTCACGAAGATCTTAAATAAATACTGAAATAAAATACTTCATGTACATCTAAGTTGAGGTACTGAGTTCTTCTGACAGCTCTGAAAACATCCATGTGGAAGACTGTCCCAGCCCTGCAAGATTTGGTAGCCTCTACTGGCTGATGGATGCGCATTCTGATCTTTTTCCCCTCTTCTTCTTTTTGCGATACTGGGAATTGAACTCAGGACCCTGCTCTTGCCAGGCAGGCACTTATTCTACTGAGCTATCTCCCAGGCCCAAGTTGAGAAGGGTTTTTGGGGGGGTGGGGGTCTGGCTCAGGCTACCTTCAGGGTGGGTCTGGTAAGGCAGGTGGCACTGGGGACCAAACCTCAGTATCCTGCCCCTGACTGCGTTTGCATAAGCAGGCGTTAAACAACTGAGCTAATAGGCAGGCTCCCCTGATTTTTTCTGTATTAAATTGTCTGCCTTAGTTGCTGAAAATGCTTCCCTTGTCCTGTTCCCTTGGCCTCTTCTCAGCTCACACCCAGTCTTTCTTCCACCTGCTTGAACATGTGGTCCCTCTGCAAGGAACAAGATTCACCCCAAGATGGTGAAGCATTCTACCTCTGTGACATTAGCAGGAGGCAGCTGTTTCCCATAAATCAAGCTCAGGAGGTGTTTCAATCCCTGTACTCCTAAGTCCGGAGGTTAAACAGACCGAATGGAGCACCCAGTAGGCTACCCCCCATCAAAGGCATCTGTAAATTATGTCTATGTTTGAAATTCTACTCATAACTGAATTGATGATTCAATCAATTCTTCAAACCTTGTTCCTTGAAATGAGCAGAATGACATATTCTATTTACTGCCACCACCCCCAAATCTTCCATTTTAAATCATTTTAATACCAAAGCAAACATATTCAAATACTCAATTTGAAACCAATTTCTCCCCATTTGCAACCTTGCTGTTGGGCTAGGCAGGGCTTTTCCAGCGAATATCTTGAAAGCTCTTTGTTCTCACATTCACAGAGAAATTATTTTAAAATAACGAATCCGGTTATCAATTATCAGCACAGCACAATAATTAATCAATTTCAAGGCAAAGACTTAAAACCAACACTGATTAAGCCATTGGAGGCCTATCTGTTTAAGTGGCTTCTAATCTCCTACAGAAATTGAATGCCATTGTTATATGTTAGATCGTATAAAACAACATCAGGCTTTAAACTTTATGAAAGGATTCATTAAAGAACTGAATTACTATATATTAATCCAATGTGAAAAATGACTTGGGAAATCCCACTTGATCATTCAGGGACCTTTATTGAATATGTTTTCTACAGTATCCTTATTTGATCCTATTTCTGTAGACTAGGGATCCTGAGAAGGCAGATGCACATTGAGGCAGGAGTCTTCAATGCTGTATGAGTTCAACTATTTACAAAAGGCCACTGTTGCACTAGTACACCCCACAGAGCACGAAGACCCCTATAGACGTTCTCTAGGGGGGCTCCCAGCATTTCTAGACAGGTGTAAGGTTATAGGCCAGTAGGGTGGGAAGAGTCCAACCATGTTTATTTAAAAAGATATTAGGTGCTTATTTCCAGTTCAGATCTGTCTGGCCACAGGGGCAAAATCAGATTCTTCTTATGTCAAAGTGGCCCTGGTACTGTGATAGGGTACTTTACAAGGTACCACAGACTGGAGATTTTACAATGAATAGGAATTTGTTTTCTCACACTTGGCAGGTGGGGAAGCTCAGGACCGAGGCTAGCATTTGGCAAGCATCTTTCTGCTGATCATCCATGGTAGAAGCAGAAAGAGTGGGAGGAGGGATAGAGCAGGAGGCAGATAGATGGAGAGAGAAAGGACTGAACTTGTGCTTTCCTAAGAACACCAACCCCACCCAGGAGGATGCAGTCTGCATGACCCAATCATCTCTTAAATGTTCCACCACCTACTCCTGTTAAAATAGAAATTAAAGGGCTCACCAAACAGCTCAGGGGATTAAAGCACCTGCAAGCAAGCTCAGGGGCCCGGGGTTTGATCCCTGGGCCTGCCATGCCAGCCACACTCCCCGGGGCATGCCGAGACAGCAATTGAGATTGGGCATGGTGGTGTGCGCCCATAATCCCAGCTTTTGGGAGGCTGTAAACAGGTGGATCACTATGAGTCCAATCTAGTAGTGAGACTCTGAATACCCTGTAGGCCCTTCCCTAAAATATAGAAAAAAAAGAAAAAGAAAAGAAAAGAAAGAAAGAAAGAAAAAAATTAAATTCAAGCATGGATTTTGGAAGAGACAAACATTCAAGCCATAGCACTTTTCCTTTAAAGAAAAATCCAGTAATTTCTACTGTTTATCCCAAACTCTACAGCTCTGAAGAAATACTTGGTCCACTAAAACAATAACCACCACAGGGAATAACTTAGACATATTAGTTACTCAATAAGAGCAGTCTTGGGGCTGGGGAGATGGCTCAGGGGCTGGGGAGATGGCTCAGTGGAATAAGCGCTTTCCTAGCAAGCACAGGGGCCTGAGTTCAATCCCCAGTTCCACCAAAAAAAAGAGCAGTCTTGGGCTGGGGATGTTGCTCAAGAGCACAGCACTTGCCTGGCAAGCACAAGGCCCTGAGATCGATTCCTGGAACCCCACCCAAAAAATGCAGTCTGATTGTAGGGTTCTCCAGGCAAGTGTTGTTCAAATCATCACATCAATGTGGTGGTCATTGGTATTATTTTAAAAAGTAATCCCTTGTTAAATATTTAAAATAATGTAATTATTATGAAAAATGAGCAACAATAAAACACTTCACACACTCAATTCCTAGCTTAAACTACAGAACACAGGTGTAGTGGAGGGATCAACAGGCACCAAATCAATGAAAAAAGTAATTCATACTTAGTATAACATTATCGCTACACTACCGTTTCTTCTTTTCTCATTAGTCCTGAGAAAGGTGTGTTCCTATTTTTCTAACATCAATGGGGGATTTCTCTAAATCCAGGAGCAACCTATCTTTGGTTTGCCCCTCAGGAGTGGTCTGGTTGCATTGGCCCTGCTAAAGGGAATAAACTATGGGACTACAATAAAAATTACACTGATATTCTGTTTCTTAAAGAGGCCAGTGTGGCTGGAGCCAGCTCATGGCAATAAATTCCAACAGAGAAAACAGTAAGAACCAGTTTACAGGGGACCCAAGTCATCACAGGGTTGGATTTGGGTTCGCCCCTAGGTGATGAGAAGCCAACAAAGGGATCCAATAGGGAATGAGTTATCCCTGAGCTGCAACAAGAGACTGTGGCTCTAAACCTAAGGGACAGTGAGAAGCCCAGGCAGGACTGTGCTGTGCTTTTCCAGGTGAAAACCAGTGGTGAGGTAATGGACCAGGTAAAGATGAGGAGTACAAAGGACTCACGGTGAACAGGTCTGGGGCGTGTGCCCTTCCCCCAAGGCATGGTCCACATGGCAGCCAATTTCAACAGGCTGATGAGCAGCTTTGCAAAATGAAGTTGTGAATGGCCTGCAAAAGAATGCAGAGCAGCCAAAGAGGCATCAGGAGAACAAGCCAGAGACCTTAGGAGACTAGTAGGATAGTACACTTCAAACTTGAAAGCAAGCAAGGGCGTCATGTATTCACACTTCCTGGAGGCTAAGGTTCTGTTACACGTACTCAATACAAACAGTTGTGTATCTGCCAGGACAAAGACAGGTCACTCAGTGCTGGAGCTTAGCAGGAAGAAGGCGCAAACTTGGAGGGCAATGATCCATGTGCTCAGCAGTCTGTGAGATACTGTAGTCAGAGCCTCTAAAGCCACCTGTCCACTCCTCAGGAAAGCATGAAAGACCAAGTCAACTACCCTGGCAGCTTCTAAAATTAAACAGAAATCAAACATTTTATTTTATTCACTTTGAGTTTTTACTGAGTCACATCATGGATGCACTGAATTTTGGTAACACAGACATTGTAGAAAACTTAACATTGGAGCTACTTTTCTGTGTACAGTCCAGCTACATGCAGCACATTCTTCTTATTGTTCAGTCATGGTCACCATCCATCAGTCAAATTTCTATCTTGCAGAATTGAAATTCTGAAGGTTCTGGACAATAGCACCCTGTTTCCCACCCCTAGCACCCACAATTCTATATTTGCTAATCTTAAGGATATAGTTGTATACGCATACCTACACACTCTACCCTGTACAAACAGCACCCAGATTAAGAATTTGAAAATCCAATCATTCAAAAGTCTGCATCCTGCCTCACCAAGAAATGTTTATTTTCCCTCTTGTCTTTCCAGTTCTCTCTCCATCATAATGCAAAGGCATTTATGAGGTGCTTATTCAATATGGCATTTTATTTTTCTTTATACAGAAGGAGAGAAACAGACATGACACTACCACTAAATTCTCCAAGAATTTACAACCATAACTGACAAAGAAAGGACTCTGAGTTGCTGAGCTTCTCCTTCTGTATGAGGGGCTTGCTCTGTGTGGCAAGATGTGGTGGGTGAGGCACCCAGCATGGTGCTGCTTGTGAAGAGCATACACACAGGAGTAGGTGTGTGCTGGTTTAGTCGCTCCTGCTGACTATCTGCACCTTCTTCCTGACACAGGAGCCTCTGCAGAGGGCACATTCTCCATATGACCCACTCTGTGCAAGATCCAGTGGGGCTGAGTCCAGGGGGCATGTAGTGCATGTGGCAAATGAACACGTGCACCAAATTTGGGGAAGAGCTAGGAGGAGGAGCCAATGGGCTGTGACCTTTAATATAACTTCTGGTAGATGTGTAATCTTTTTGAGTGTGTGTTTTGGTTTTATATTTTTGTTTTTGTATTTTAGGGAAGGATCTACAGGGTGTTCAGGGTCTCACTACTAGATTGTACTGGTAGTGATCCGCCTGTTTACAGCCTCCCAAGAGCTGGAGTTATATGCACACGCCACCATGCTCAGTCTCAATTGCCATCTCAGCAAGCCCTGGGAGCAGGGCCGGCACGGCTGGCCGGCAGATCGAACCCCCAGGCCCTATGCCTGCTTGCAGGTGCTTTAATCCCCTGAGCTATTGGGCTGGCCCTAGATGTGTAATCTTGAGAGTGTTTGGGAACCTTGCTGCACACCAATGATAAAATAGAGAATGTAACTCTCACATCATAGAACTTTTGCAAGACTTAATGACCTAAGGAGCATGTCACACAGCACAGGAGAAGCGCTCAATAAATTGCTTGCATGAGTATTGAGGACAGAATAAAAATAATTATTTTTGTTTTTCATCTTGGACTAAAATGATGCCCCTCTAATCTGGAAGTATCTCAGATGCAAGAGTAACATCCCATCATTTCTGCGTGATGGTAGCGACATGATGGACCCTTAGAAGACAACTTTTGAACAGATCATGTGATGTGACACCTGTTTTCAAATTTTTGTTCTGGCTGCCATCCTTCCTTACTGCCCTTCCTCCCTTACCCCCCTTTTTTTCTCAACAGATATATGTGGTTTTGATAAGCGGAATAAGCAACTTTACGGTGTAGAATTCTGTTGCCCTTTATTCCCTCTGGGCCGTGTCAAAGAAAGTGAGCTGCTTCTCTGGGACACAGAGCTGAGCTCCTGGGAAGGTGCACACTGTCCTTCGGTGCAGGAGAGTTTGGTGCTCCAGCTGGCTGCAGTGAGCACTGCAGGGCCCCTGCCACAGTGAGGGACACACTGCAGGTCATGAGCACACATAAGCCTCACATGCAGGCCCTCATGGCCGAGAATATAGTCCCTAAAACTACGTGCTGAAAGCCAAAACTCGGAATCCCAGGGCCTCAAAATATATCCTCCTTTGGGTGCCCAGGGAGGGGAGATGATGGGAACACACCGGGAGAACTTCTTCCTAAATCATCTTCACAGAACCCGTGAAACCCCATGAACTGACATTGGACATCTTGCCTGTAAAGGGCTTCTTCATTTTCTGCAGGAAAATAATGGTGCTTGAAATCCAAAGGCCATGAAGGCAGTGGTGAAGTCACCACCCCTTTAGGAGCCAAAGGGAAAGACTGCCACAATAGTACAAGGTAAACCCAGAGGTGTAAACCTCACAAGACTCTTGGCGGTGGTAACATCACATCCATCAGGCTCCGAGGAACTCAGGAAATGCCACAGCCAGTGGATTTACTTTTTCTCCACTTCACTTAATGGGCAGCACAAATACTTTAGCTCCTCAGTAAAAGCTCAATCTCAAGTTCCTTAAAAGGGATGCAAAGTGGCTAATGGACTGGGAGGAATTGGTTGTAGCTGGAAGCGCATTTCAGAAGTACATTTTGTTTATATTAAAACCTCATTTAAGTATCACTGCAAGGGGAATCTGCTCACAGGGCACGTTTAATATGACTAATACTTGCACAACCTCAGAATCTTCCATCTCCATCAACAGAAGAGTCATAATTTTATAAATACTTTAAAGTCACTAATATGGTAAGATGCTACTTAAATGGCACAAATTATAATAAGAAAACACAGGCATTGTCAAATATTTGCTGAGGAACTTAGTTACAGATTTGGTCATTGTATTAAGGGAATAACAGGTTGCAAATACCAGCATTTTGCTGTACCATCTCTTCATTAAGTCCCCGTTTATGATGTTACAAATGGCACAGTAACTCATAGGTGAGCTTATTGTTGACATTTTGTGCCCTTGATGTTAATATATGCAGTGGCATTGCCACAAACAGGAACCTGAGATTTGTATTTTGACTTAAGATGACTCATCATGTAAACCCCACTGTGTATTGAAGATCATTTACCTTCATAAGTTTAATACGGAGATCATTGATATACTGGATTTTGAAGCAATTGGACTGATAGTCCCTTGCCTGTGGGTGCCAAGATTTTCCCTCACAGACTACCTGGGAAGCTGCTTGCTCAGAGGATAATTCCCCCGGAGCTCACATTCTGCAGGACTGGAAGAGATTTCTCGGCAGAAAATCATAGGTGTATCAGGAAAAATCTGCACAAAGAAAACCTCTGGGGTCTCATCCACTAAATGGCCCCACCACATAAAAATCAGGTGGATATCCATGTCCACCTCTCCACGTCCTTCCCACTAAGCACTTCCTTCCAAGCTGGTGTGGAAATGCAATGTCAGAAAATTGTTAGAGAGTGTGTGTTGACTGCTCTTCCAAGAGGCAATGCTTTCTGAGCTGTACAAAAAATGGTGTCTTTATTCCCAGGATTATAGGAGGTCTGTAGTGAGCAAAGCAGCCATGTCTTTGGGATGAGGATTGAAAATGGCAAAATGTATGTTGTTAAAAGTGACAGTCCAGGTGGAGAAAGGGAAGGTGGTATTTAGAATAGTTCTCTGCTTTGATAATTTTTGTTGCCATGACTGGGCATTATTAAAAAGGAAAATGTTCACCTATGAAAAAAAAATGTTCCCTGAGAAGATTTTACAGTAGTCATGTATCTGCAGAGGTCCTGCAGGTGATCCATTTGAAAAAAAGTAAAAAGGCAAATGGCATGGTTTTTGCATATGAAATAGAAAATAGTTTCCATTTACACAAACATGTGTTATTCCCTATTTAATTGATGCAGACTATGTGATTCTTCTTAGTTTGCTTTTTTTTTTTTTCTGACAATGACCTAGGCAAAAGGAATGATTTTGTTTTCACAGGCCTGCAAAGTGAGATAAAGCAAAATTGTGAGGAAAAATGGCAGTGGATTCCT
>NW_004524597.1:4719842-4720748 GCF_000260255.1 Octodon degus
CAGTTTCTGTATAATGTTTCTAGGCTTAGTTTTTCTTTATATTTATACTGCTCATCTTTGTTAATAATCTAGTGGATACCTTGGTGTTTCCCACAAATTTGTTAGTTTTCAGCCTTTAGTCCTTCAAATATTTTGTGAGCCTCTTTTCTCTTTTACCTCTTTATTTGGTAAAGTGATTACCTGTAATTCAGTGCTTGGTATTTCCTATATATCACTGAGGAGATTTTCAATAATCTCCTTCCTTCTGTTCTTTAGTTCTAGAGTTTTGTCTTCAAGTTTACTGATGTCTTTCTTGACTATTTTATATCTAATATGACACATCAGCTACTGCACATGTCAATTCTTGAATCTCATTTTGGTCCTTCTCTACAGTTTCCACTTGCTTTTAAAATTAACCAAGCTGTGAACTCATTGTGTTCATCTTTTCCTTTAAATCATCTAAGACTTATAATGGTTGTTTTACTTGTACATGTTAATTACATTATTTGATCTTCCTAACAGTTCTTTGTTCCTATTTCTTTTTTTCACTTGATGAGAAAAACATTCAGGTATATTTTGGAATCTAAGTGATTCTATTTTCCTTCAGATAGTGGCTGAGTTATTTCCCAGTTGTACTTAAATAAAATCCACATTCTTGTGACTGTCACTTTCATGTTCTAGCTTTGTTAACAAAGGCTTAGCTTGGATTTGTCCTGAGTACTAGGTCATGACTCTTTTGGTTTTTTTTTTCATAATTTTATTGATAAACAAATAGCAATGAGACAGTTTCAAATCAAATCGCTAGGACAGTTTCAATAATTAACACACTGCATACATTCTTCTTAGTGGTTAATCGCTGTACAAGATGTGGACTTGAGATCCTATTTACAAACACCATTAGAACAAATCATTCTATTCATTAAGAGA
>NW_004524597.1:4721956-4728504 GCF_000260255.1 Octodon degus
ATTCTCAGGATCATTGCCTTGCTCATCTTTTACATATAACTGTATGGCTTGACATTGCATGACTTTTCCTATAGGGCAAGAATTAGCCAATATTTTATGAAAAGCAACAGTAAAAATTTTAGGCTTTATATGTAACAAATAGTCTCAGTTAAGGATTTGTCTATTTTGCACACAGACCAGGTGTGTATTCTGGAATGTAAATTTTTTTTTTTCAGAACTGGGGATTGATCTCAGGCCCCTGTGCTTGCCAGTCAAGTGCTTAATTTGATAAGCCTTACTCTAAGTTACATTCCTCATTCTTACCATCTTATCTTATCACTTTGAAGCCTGAATAAATGTCCATAGACTCCAATAGCTCTCTGCAGTCCTGGGAATCATGATTAGCTTCACTGCTTGGACTCATGGAGCCTCACTCTTTCCACATGCCCTGATTGTAATATATAGTGAATGTTTAAGTTTAAGAAATAACAATTATTACAGTGGAAGACACATTACCAGTACTCCCCCACTCAAATTACTCCACCTGCTTTGCACATACCTATCGCATTGTTCTGAACACTTTCTGAAGCAGTTCTGGAAGTTCTTTTTCTTGAGTGTCTATAGTTGCATGTCATGGCTGCCTTCATCAATCCAAAATGTTTGCCTTTCATGGTCATTTTTTGGGAAAGACTTAGAAATTTCATGGGGTCAGATTCAGTGAATAAGGTCAATAAGAACAAAACATAAGGTTTTTATGAGCTTGACTTTCTATTGCATAGAAGTTGGAAGTAGCACCCACTGATCTTTCTCAATCATAGATCCTCGAGATAGTCATGAAAAAGAACATCCAGAATTACCTCAGAAAGTTGCAAAAACAATACAGTAAATGTGACTGAAGGGACAGAGAGTATTTTGAGGGCAATGTATTAAAAGTCAGAAAGGCATTAATTAAGCTTTGGCAATGTTCTTCTGGCCCTAAGGTAAATGAAAGTTGGACTAATTTTAATGTAGTCTCTAAACTGAGGCTGCATTCACTGGGATGGGAGTGCTATCAATAATTACATTAATTGTAATCACTATCATCAGAACTATTCATGCCAATCACCGATGCATGCATTCCCTAAAGGTAAGGAAGCTGGATGACTGCAGAGGTGAAAGCAAGCTGACCTCACTCTTGTACACCAGTGTGGGTGTGGAGAGGAATGCACAGACTTGAAGAGATCACGGATCTCACTGTCCTGCTCACTGTTCACAACCGGCTATCTTGTCAGCTCTGATTTTGTCACCTGCCATCAATCTGGTGTACCTAGCGTTGGACGAAGATCCCTCGATCCACACCTCCTGAGCAGCAGAGGCAGTGAGTGACTAAGTATCACCTACTTGAGTCCAGGAAACTTTTTGGCAATGTGCTGGGCATGGTGCTCTCAGCTATTTAAAAAATTATGTTTCTTAAAGCTAAGTTCCCAAATCCCTTTATGTGCAAGGAAGTGGCTCAGTGTTTGAATATTGAGGAGCAAATAAACAAAATCAGACTGATCAGAGTCACTTGAATTATAGCTCAGCTATCTTGAAAAGAGTTTAAAGTTTAATGCAGACATCTATAAAAATGCCTATATGTTGTCAAAACTATGTCAAAGGGCTATATGACCTTTGGAAATGATACCATAACATTTGCCCCAAAATTTAAATGTTCTCAGCAGAATACTCTTAGTGTGAAAATCTATGTGTAAATGGGCCACATCACAGGGACACAGAATTCACAAAGCAAACATTTAGGTTGACTGTCAGGAGTGCTTCCAATCTTAAAAGCAACTTGTAAGTGAGAAATCACACAAAGACAACATAAATGTTTGCAGCGTAGCAGCAGATACATTGGCTTCCTTATACGTGAATAGGGCACTGTCCCATCAAAACCCAGTCCCCTGACTACCTTCTCAACCCAGCAGACACTTGCTTCCCATCTGTTTGGAAATAAGGTATCAGTGAATTCTTAAATGTAGATGTTTTCAAGCCTACTTAATAGTCCAGGCATCCCTACCAGAAGAGCAGTGAGATGTTACTCAGAAAGGAAAAGGAGTCTGACAATAGGATGACCACTCACAGACAAGCATGATGGGAAAATCCGCCACTCAGAAAGCCTTGCCTGACTCAGTTGTTAAGAGATGCTGTCTCTTCTTTTGCAACTTTACTTTTGGATTCTCCTGGAGGCAGAGTTTGTTATGTTTGCGAGATGAGCTAAGGAAATTACAGCAGGAGGATGAAAAGGTAAGCCATGGAATATGGGGAAGCTGCAGAGGGTAGGGCCACTGAGGTGGATGGCAGAGAGCTAACACGTGAGCTGTACCTTGGAAAGGTCCTGTCTAGATTTTATGTACCTCAGCTTACCCTATTATTAACTTAAAATAGATGTTCTTCATTCTATTTGATTGTTTATTATATATTGGAAGAGGCATTTCACTTTACACTAGATCACATGGATTCCTGATATTGCAACTACAATCCTGGGCATTGTTTTGTATACTTTAAACAAAATACTCCCTTCCTAATAAGTCAGTATAGAGAAGGTAGCTGTCAAAAAATTAATTTTGAAACTTTACTCAGAAAATACTCAAACCATCTGGCTGGTACTTAAATATCTAACCACATAAAACATTTTTCCACTTGCCCTAGCTGGAATCTGCAAAAACTTGAACTCAGTTCTATAGTCAGGTGCTCCACCCTCCAAAGATATAAACACCAGATCCTTCTCTCCTGTTCATCTCAAATTGGGATTAAGCACTTCAGCTCCTCTCCCCAAAGTGAGTCCATCATTATTCTAAGCTTGGACAGTCTGGGTGGACACCGAAGTACTGTAATGTGATGGTCCAAACAAGTCCTGGTATGAAAAACTAGGCCCAGGATCAATGTGTGGCTACTCCTTCACGTCAGATTCTTGGACATAAACATCCTCTATGACAGTGGAGATCTGCCCCCACCCTAATCCCTCATGTGTTTGGCAGGTGACTGGATCCTGGCAGTCCTATACTCATCAGAGGATTGGTCCATGGATGAGTTCATTGCTCATTGGCTGTTAGGAAGTAGGGCCTTGTTAGAGGTGTGCAGCAGTGGCATGACCTGAAAGGATATGCCTGCCTCCCAGCACCCACCTTCTCCTTCTCCGCTTACTAGTCACCGCAGTCTGAGCAGTTTTCCTCAACCAGACTCTTCTAGCAAGCCATTCTGTCTTGAAGTCAGCTGCACATGAACTAAGACATCTCAAATCATGAGCTAAGATAAATCCATCCTCCTTGAAGTTCTAGGTATTAAGTAGAGTGTTTTGTGCTAATGGTGAGAAAGTGTTTAAGGTACCCTTTCTTTAGTCCTCCACAGGCACAGATGAAAGAGAATCTTCTCATGAATCAGTATGTAGAACAGTTAGCATGTGGGTTGTACCAATTAAAAGAGGCTTTAAGATTCTCAAGTCTATGCTAGTAAGTACTCAGAAGTATTTCAAATGTTTGGAAGCACATTTTTCATCTTGGAGTAATATAAGCCACTTCCACCAGCCAAAGATACCTGATTTTCTGGCTATAGAGCTGTACACATCATTGGGAAAAAGCATGAAGGTTACAAAAAATGGCAAGTACTGCTTGATCCCACGTAGGGCAGAACCCAAAAATGTAGAAGTAATAGAAGCAGAGACCAGAATGATGGTTACCAGAGGGGAAGTGGGAGGATTAGAATGAAGTTTGAGGAATTGGTTTAAGATATCTTTTCATCACGTTGGTTGTAGTTAATTACAATGTATTTCAGTCCTGAAAGTTGCTAAGAGTGGATTTTAAATGTTTACACCATATTTTTTTGGTTAACTTTATTGAGAAACAAATAGCACTGAGACAGTTTCAAAACCGATTAATAGGAAAGTTCTAATAATTAATACATTGCATATTGTTGTCTTCATAGTGGTTATTCATAGTACAAGATGCAGACATGATATCCTATCCAAACACTATTAGTACAAATCTTTCTTCTCATTGAATTAAGAGAAAGTAGCTGTATCCTAACTATTTTGTATGCACAGATACAAAATGGTTCTTCATTTGTATCCCCTTATTTTGTTTAGTTTTGTCAAAGATGGGTATTCCCTTGCCTTTTTTTTTAAATACTAGGATCTCAGATACAGGACAGTTTTCCTGTAAACGAATGTTCAAGAAGCACATGGAAATCTCTGAGGAAGACAATGAGCACATGAGGCAAATTCACAGAGGATGCTCTGAGAAGGAAGAGAGGTCATGGGGAGCTCATAGAGCCACCGTTGTGTTCTAGGCATGATGGGTAGGGTAGGGGAAGACAGCCTACTTGGCTATGTCAGGTCATTTCTGAAAGGACAATATGGGTGACTCCTGCCTCAGCTCTAAGACATTCTGGCAGAAACAAAATTCTTAGTTGTACCGGAAATGCTAAAATATGAGATATTAGAATATAAACTTTTATCAAAAATACTTGTCTGCTCGTTTTGATGAGGTTCTATGTGAGGCTTCATGGAGAAGTGTTCCCCATGAGCCTGTGAAATACAAAGATGGAACCCTAAGGCTGAAATTCAGGTACACTCACATGCATACTTGTTCCTTTCTGCCCACATCAGCCATTCAAGGACCAAACCCACAAGATTTGTTGGATACCAAGATGAGCCACAAAAAGCCAAGGATGTACTTCTTACCCTGCAGGATTTTACTTCTCTGTCTTAGAAAACAAAGAACAATATACACACATACCTTAGTTGACCTTAAATTGCAGAGCAAAAGATCTATAGTGCACAGGCTGTGTAGTTAAACAAAAGGTACAAATGTGCATTAGAATTAACTATTGAGTTTTGGGTTTGTTTGGTTCATTGGCTGGATTATACTAGTAATGTCTTGGACTAACACACATGTTTTCCATTAGGTGACGTGCACACTGGAAATCTATTTTTCTCAGAATTATGGAGGCCAGCAGTCTGCAATCGAGGTGATAGTGTGGTTCATTTATCCTAAGACTTCTCTTCATGCCTGTAGGTGCCATCTTCTTTCTGTGTCACTACGTGGTCATGATCACTCCTCTGCCTATGTCTGGGTCCCAATTGCCTCTTCTTACAGGGACACCAGGAATATTTCATCAGGTCACACCGACAGAGACTTATTTAACTTTAATAATGCTTTCATACTGATCTCCAAACATAGTCACGTTCTGAGGTTCTGAGAGCCAAAACTTCAGCAAAGGACTTGCAAGGGGATATAGCAGTTAATAACAGCATTATGACTCAGTATCTTCACAATATTTTACCAGCTAAGTTTTAAAATTAATATTCTTTTTTTTTTTTTGCATTTTTGGGAAGGGTCTTCAGGGTGTTCAGGGTCTCACTACTAGACTGGACTCAGTAACCCTCCTGTTTACAGCCTCCCAAGAGCTCAGATTACAGGTGTGCGCCACCGCACCCAGTCTCAATTGACATCTCAGTGTGCCCCGGGGGTGGGGCCAGCATGGTAGGCCCAGGGATTGAACCCCTGGTCCCTGCACCTGCTTGCAGTTGCTTTAATTTGCTGATCGATTTGGCCGGCCCTAAAATTAGTATTCTTAATATAAGAAATGAGTTAGAAAAAGCTATCTTTGGGGATCCATTTCCACATTTTTTCTTTTTTGAGATAGGGTCTTGCTATGTAGCCTTGAACTCACTATACAACCCAAACTGGGCTTGAATTTGTAGCAGTCTTCCTGTCTCTGTCTTCTTTGTGTTGGAATTATAAGTATGTACCACCATGCCCAGCTCATTTCTAAGGATTTGTTCTACCAAGTCTGAAAAAAGCTGAAAGAAATGAGGCTCTTTATATACTTTCAGTGTGGACTTCAAAAAGTACTCCGGATATACTCTGCATTATCTCAAAGTGGTGTATGTGTCCTGCTATTTTCCCTCCATTTTATGTAGGGCTCTGGGTGGTCTGTCATGACTAGGACACAGCGCTCTTAAGACCTTGAAACACAGGACTCCCACACCCCATCTCTCTCTATTCCTCCCTGGCTCATGAAACTCACCATCTACCAACAGAAGTGAGAAAATGTAGACAACTCACCTCACCCTGTGTGTGGCATAAGTGGATGACTCCTTTCCCTTGCCTGCCAACACTGGTAGGCAGTGGCAATCCACAGAGGCATCAGGGAAGTATTACAGAATGTGATGAAGAGTCAGCTTTTAGCAAACCTTTCACCAGATTCTTGACTCTGCAATTCTCCAAGTTTACGTATTTCCCCAGTGTATCAGCAGTGGTTCTTTGATCACAGGAAAAAAGGAACAAGTTCTGACCAAGTTCAGCAGGAAAAGAGATCACTCAAAGGGTATGAGTTAGCCCATGGGATGGTAGAGGTGGATAATCAGGCTTAAATACATAAAAAGAGGGATCAGGGTGGATCTGGGGTCCAGCTAGGGGAGCTACCACTTTGTCAATCTTACAAAGATGTCACCACTAAAAGGAGCCAACTCCATCTTACTCTTTCCTTTCCTTTCCTTTCCTTTCCTTTCCTTTCCTTTCCTTTCCTTTCCTTTCCTTTCCTTTCCT
>NW_004524597.1:4728699-4755026 GCF_000260255.1 Octodon degus
TTTTTTTTTTAATTGTGAGAAAGGGATTTCCTAACTAACTAAGTTACTTAGGCTGGGCTAGAACTTGCAAACCTCCTGCTTATTTTCCCAGAGTGCTGAGATTACAGATATGCAGCCCCATACCTGACTCCAGATTTCTAATCACACCTTTTCTTTGCTACCTTGTATGACTACCATCAACAACCACAGTCTCAGCAGAGAGAAGCTGACTGGCCAGTCTTAGTCAAGCCAACATCCATTGGCTGGGGAGGGATGTCACTGTTTATATCTCCTCTAAAACTACACAAATGAGGAAAGAGAAGGAGCCCCAAACAGAGAGTAGAGTAGGGTGCAGCTTACCTCACTGGAGAAATGCTTGCTGCCTGTTAAGAGTATGTGTGTGCTCACTGTATCCATTATTCACCTATACACACACTCGACTTCAATAAACTTGATCTCTGTCTACAAATGAGAGCAGGAGGCTCTGCTGACTCTTTGTCATTTTCCTTCGGGCCACAGTGAGGGGTGCCTGCACCATTAGGAAGGAAGAAGCTGTTCCCCTTTCACTCATCCCCACAGAAGCACGCTGGACTCCTCCTACCCCCAAGTAGAGAAAACTACAGGTGTCCTATTTATGTGCTTCCTTCCCCATTATATTTCCCTGGAAAGTATCTTTTTTCCTTTTTCTGCTGGAGTGGTATTTAGGTCTCCAAAGCACAGAGCAGGAAGACAAGTCTTTGCTGAAGCATCCGTCATAGAAATGAAGAGCAGCTATGACAAATTGAAATGTCAGCATTATTAGCCGTTTGCTCGAAGCTCTTTGATATTGATTTAATGATAAAACAAGAAATGGGACACATTTGCCCTGGAAAGGGGCATGAGGCCTGGGACTAATGGCTGAAATTACTGCCAGGGATAGGAAGAATACTTATGAGACCAAGTGTCCTGAATGTCACCGCTTGGGAGTCTTTCCAGAAGAAAGTTCTGAAATGCCTGTGAAGACTCCAAAAGGGACACATTCATGAACATATACATGAATTACAAGACTTAGGCTCAGGGCCAGTGAGATAGCTCAGCGGACTAAGCGCCTGCTTAGGCAAGCACAGGGACTGGGATTTGATCCCCAGCACCATATGCTGTGCTGGTCCTGCCCCCGTGGCACATTGAGCCTGCCATTGAGTCTGGGCATGGTGTTGCATGCCTGTAATCCCAGCACTGGGGAGACTGATAATAGGAGGAACACTATGCGTGTCAGCTGTGTAATGAGACCCTGAACCAAATACATAAATTAAAAATAAATGAACATGATTCAGGCTCAAGGAAGAAGGAAGGTCAGGACCTGTACATTTCTTTCTTTCTTTTTTTTGTATATTTCTTTATTCATGTGCTACAGTGAAGTGAGGGAAATTAAAATCTGTACATATTGGACTGATTTCTTAAAAATCTTTTACTTGTTTATTTAGTTGATACAGGGTTTCGATATGCAGTTCAGACTGGTAGTGATCCTCCTGTCTCAGTCTCCACAGCACTGGGATTACAGGCATATGCCACCAGGCCCAGTTTGGTGGCCAGCATGGAACACCAGGGGTTCTGCGGCTGGCATGGCATGTACTTTTGGAGACCAAACCTGGGTCCTTGTGCTTGCTAGGCAGGCGTTTACACAGGCAACCTATCTCCTTAGTTCTGGACTGATTTTTTGAGGATTTTTTTTTACTGGCTCAGAAGCTCAGACTGCCTTAACGGCAGTCTAGTAAGGCATGTGGAGCTGGGGAGCAAATGTGGGTCCCCTGCACCTGGCTGATTTGCATAAGCAGGCACTTAAACAACTAAGCTAACCCGCAGGCCCCCTGGACTGATTTCTTGATCCATTTCTTTTCACTTTTCAATTAGCTTCCCAGCAAAAATTAGGGACTTCCATGATATTGGTAAGAAAGCATGTACAATGTACAAGTTTGTTAAGACAGAATTCTTTTAACAATTTTTTATGAGCTTGTGAACATCTGATTTGAGAAGAGAAGTAGTTTTTAGAGATCATCTGATGGACTGAATTTCTGGATGCAGAGAGCTAATTACTTTGGGACCAACTGCCTTTGCTTAAAGAAAGTAATAAAGATAGAGCTATTAGCTGGATAAAATTAAAGCACAGAAACACGGACAAGTTTCTTTCTTGTGTGCACCCATGTGCCTATAGACACACACACACACACACACACACACACCATACAGAGCATCTGTGTGGACTGAAGGATACTGGCAATGGAGATCTCAGGCCTGTGTCCTGAGGTTCCTACCCTGAATTGGACTTCTACTGCCCTCCTTGCTAGTCTGAGTGCGGCTGATCCTGTGTTTGTTAAGGTAGAAAAGGGGTCGTTCTTCCAGAGAGCTTGTTAGAAGAGGAAAAAATCCAAAAGGGAAATCGCTGAAGCTAGTTTCAAGAAAAAGATCATTTCAAGGCAGTGAAACAACAGTTTACCAAGGATGGACAACAGGACACCTATGTTGGAAAATGTCACCCCTCTTGGGGAGCCCCAGAAATCCCTTACTAGTGGATCCAAAATAATCTGAGATAAATTTTTGTTCTTCCCCTGGAGACTCATGGGGTTATGATATTTTAGGACTGGACCATAAAATTAAGCATCGTTTTATTTTACATTTCAAACCCTTATCTCATTTATGATCGTTATTGAAAAGCCACCTCATTTGGAAATGGGGGAACTAGTTAATTAAAAGCCTTTTGAGGGAAAGAATCACTTGTAAAGTGATACAGAAATGCATACAACCTTTTGTGTTAGTGTGAAATATATCAATGTGTATTAATTGGTCGATCTTTGACAATAGTCTAGGGCTCTTGTTGGGAACAATATCTCTGCAGATGGAAATCCCTCAAAAACCTTTCCTTAAAAATTTAACAAATTTAGTATTCAGCTCTGGTTAGTCAACTATGACCCAGTGTATTTTCTTGCAAAGAACATTTTGTTGGAACACATCGTCAATTATTCATTGTGTGTATGGCTGCTTTTCTGGACAATGGCAGTGCTGAGTGGTTGCAACGGCCGCCCTATGACCTGTCAAGACTAATACAGTCATAACATGGTCCTCTGCAGAAGAAAGCTTGCCCACCTCCATCTAGCTCACCACTTCTGATTTTGTTTACCGTGAACGAGAACATCGACATCCACCTTAAAGCCTCTGATTACAGAATCTCTTCAGCTTTTTGAAGGCTCTGCTCCCCTAATACTTTACAGTCCTCCTGCTCACAGCTAATTAAGCTAATTTTTGAGGCTCGCCTTCGCAGTGTTTCCAAAGCACTTAACTTAGTTTTCATAGAAACAGCTCTTTTTCTTACCGAGCTCATTTTTCATCAGTTTCCATGATATTCCACTAAATAATGTAATTACAATAACAAGTACAGCTGGCAGAAGCAGCTCTGGGAACAAATACAACTGACTCTTGGCAAGCAGACACCAAAGCAGCGAAGAGCAAGGTAAACTTGTGCGAAGCAGCCCTACCACAGGATGTCCTGGCCCTCCACCAATAGGCTTTATAGAGGGACTGGATAGTACATGTTAATCTGGTGAATCTGATACATGAAGGGCAAGGAGTAAGCTTCGTGTATTGATGCCCCTTCACTCAGAAATTCTTGATTCTGGGATGTTTTCTTTCACTGGGATCTGTCCTTTCTTTTACACCATAGTTAGTTGACTAATACTTCTTTTCCTCTACTCTGCTAAGTATAGGGAAACTAGAACTCTATATGTCTTACATTGTTTTATCTTCATTTAGCATTGTGAACAGCCGATGGTTCATGCTGAGCCATACTTCTTGTCTAAATAACTGAATGGACACTGGCATTCCTGTGATGTGCCGTCCTGAGACTACTGTCAAGCGTACATAAGACTTGTGAGTCACCACACTTACTGGGTGGGGAGGGCTCCCATTTCCTGCCTTGTTGTTCTTCCAGCCATGGAGGAAGATCTGGACTCTGAATGGGGAAGAAGAGAGAGGCACCTCTCTGGTTCTGATAGCTTAATTCTAGGCAGCCCACAGGACGTGCTGTGTTGCCCGGATGAAGCCAAAGAGCTTATGCCAAGACGATGATTAGCAATTTGCATTCTGTGATCCACATCACTCCTGTATCCAGCAGAAATGAGAAACTTGCTTCTAACGGGAAAATTAAATATGGATCACACAGATTTGCCGCACCGCATCTCTCACAGGCTGGCACTGTGGTTACTGTGTTGCTAAAACTTCGGTCATTTGCATTCACAGGTCACCACTTTTGCTATCACTGTGGCAATCTGGAACATTATCTAGTTAATATTTGTCTTTTAAGAAAGTCATATTTTAATTTAAATAAATGATTTTGCCAAGAAAACTCTGTGACACCACTGTAAATGGAAAATTAGTATTAACAGTCATTAATAGAAGCTAATGGAAAACAAAGGTATTGAAATCTAAAAATCATTAAAAAAACTTTTGCATACATTGTATCTAAGAATCTCTCTTGCTTTAATTATAGCCATACATGTATATAAACACATAAACACACACACACACACACACACACACACACACACCTTAAAATATGTACAATTCTTATCGCATACAAATGAGGAATTGGAGGTACAAAGGACCTAAGTAACATGCCCAGGACTAAAAAATACAAAATTGGGAAGTTTAGATTTTATCTCACTGGGCCTGGCTCCAGGCCTGTTTCTTAACTGCTATATTTTACAAACATTGTTTTTAAAGTCTATATAGATGCTCAGGCTGCTGTAGGCTGCAAGCCTGAGGCACACACTTTCTTTCTGTTAGAAAGAAACCTTCGAAAGTGTTAGAGTCTTGCTAAAACTCATTGACATAAAAAAAGATGGAGAAAGAATTGAAAAGGGAATAACTTTCTCTCTAAGAGATTCACTCTTTCTGAAAGATGCTGTGTTCACTTCTAAAATCTGTGCAAAATCAACCAAGTAAGTGTCTTGCTCTCTAGGAACTGCTGAGTTAGAAACTGGGCGTAGCGCACACGGTTTCCAGGATCTGTTGCTCAGTTCTGAGTCTAGGTGGAGTGGGCCAGTCAACATGTGTAGGAATATGTAAAGGTCTAGCAATGGCTACCGTTTCCTAACAAAACAGTCTTTCCTTTGATAGATGGCTTTGGTAACTACATCTATTCATACCACTTCCTTGGAAGATCTAATTGTACCAGGGTGAACAGCTGATCCAAGCTGGGCCAATTGGACTTCTCTTCCAGAATTCTGTAATCATGACACATTGCTAGTCCCTATATCTATAAGAAGTGATGCAGTATAAACGAAACCATAAGGCATGGAAGGTGTGAGCAGTATGCAAGTATGGAGAGAAGCTTTCTCAAATTTCTCAAATGAAAATTCCAGAATGAAGATAAAAAACAAAAAACAAAACAAAACAAAAAAAAACAAATAAAAGAGAAGAGAAACAGAGCACTATGAGACTGTGAACAGCTTTCCACCTCCAGTGTCTGGTTCTTGGGAGGTCTCTCTATCTGCATTTCTGTTCAGGTTAACCAAAATCAGTCTCCATCATTCACATGCAAACAATCATAACTCAAGCAGAGGTAGATCTCTTCTGAATCTAATGCTAAGCTACCAGCTAAATACCTTTCCTTTGAGTTGTCTTTCAATGTAAGTAGTCATTTGTGTCCACACACCCTACGTGTCCCTATTCCCTGGGCTGGTATGTATAGAAAGAAGAAGAATGAGAGAACAACTGGAGATGGCACCTCATTAACAAGAGCCAGTCCTGTTGAGTATGAGCCGTGCTTGTCTTTGAAGTACTTCAGATTAATCACTGCTTCCACTCAACAAGGGTAGGCATAAGGAATCCCCATTTTATACTCAGGGCAGCTGCAGCTCTCAGAGGTAGGGAGCATTTAGAACTGAGATTTGAAAGCCCCTGTGCCTGCCTTCTATGTTAACTCTTAGGACATGCATTCTTCATGCTGCTCATGAAGATTTGGGCCCACGGAACAGGTTTGCAACCAACTGGGAGTCATGCCTTTACCTGTCCAATTATGTGCTACCCAGTTTGTCACGAAGTCCAAAAACAAAGCTCAATGTTAATAGAATCAAAGATCCCTTGTAACAAAATGTTTAATAGATGTTCAGTAAAATAAGCATTTGAATCCTCCCACCCTACGTCCCTGCAGTCTTTCCAACCAGGGACACTAAAGTCTGTTGATTTCTCTCTTAGTTGTTTATTTTTCAATCTGTAGGTTCTACATGCCAGGAAGTCAGATGTTGAGAGTGGGATTATGGCAACTAGACAAGTATCGCCAGCATGATCAGTTCTTGGGGATTAGTAGTGTTCTCATGGCAGGCTGGTAAATGTAGCCAATAAGGCCAGGAGTGCTCAATCCATGGAGTCTATAGTGAGCTCTGATTGGCCATCTCCCTACACAGAATGCAGGAAAGAATTTGAAATGTAAGCTCAGGAGGTGGTTAGGTCCACACTATGAGTAGATAGAGAAAACTGGGGAGGGGAAAACAAACATGCTTTCTGTTGTATAGGTTTCTCATTAACAATGTGAATTATAACCAATAATTTCCAGAGGAGAGTTAACCATCTGTTTGGAATAAGCAGCTGAGACACTTCTCTGGAAAGAGTGCAGGCTAGGAAGCTCAAGGCAGGGTCTCTGGGGTAAAATGAGTACAAAGTTGAGGGTCTCATGCCTGATGTTTATATTTAATGTGAGGGAGAAACAAAGACTGCATGCAGAACAGCTAGAGAGAAAACAACAAAGATCAAGTCAAGATGATTAGAACAGATTCGGGTTGGGAGGGAGTGATACATAAGATGCAAAGTTGGCACAGCTAGCGTGGATGTGAAATTTCACAAGGCAGAGTCAGGAACTTGGCAAGGAGTTATCTGTAGGTCACTCTCATAGCTGTATATGTGAGGTAAAAGGAAGTAATGAAAGACTTGCTGGACACCAGCATCATGAACCACATGCAGACCCATTTGAATTCCTTCTGTAGCATTGTATAGGGTAAATATCAAACCTACTTCCTTCCCTTCTTTCTATTTAAGGAAATCCAATTTTTTGGCTTGGTAACAATATTTTACCTTTAGGGATGAATTCTGACTGGTGTAGCCAAGCAATGAGACTCTAAATCCTTTTGCCAGTGATCGATGCAGAGATTGGCCAATGAGATCAAAGACAATTCTGCAGAAAAGCCTTCTGGGAGTGAGTTTTCTTCCAATAAAATTCAGGAGCCATAATTGGAAAATTAATCTTCCTCTTTCCTTCTGATGAGACTGCATTCACATGAGGAAGTGATACTGGGTAAGACAGCTATCTTGCAAGAAGGAAAGGCCAAGAGAAGCACTCAAATTTCAAAATGTTGCCTTGATAGCAAAACCCACAGAATTCTCCCTTGAACTGGGAGACGAGTAAATGCTTTTTATCATTTAACTACTTGCTAGTCTTCTTTTATGTAACTTCAGACAATACCATGCTAACAGACAAAACTCATAATTTTTAAGTCTTTCTCATAGTCCCTTCTGCAACCAACAATGTTCAATTACCAAGTGAGTTTGAGAAAAGGTTGTGCTATATCCATCTCTTTCTGTTTTACCTGTGGACACTACACTCCTAAGAAATTTGCCAATCATAATTTCTTTAAATGTTCTTTAATTTTGCATTTTCTGAACTTATTAATCATAGAATTTTTCTTACATCACTTAATTTTACAGATTGGGCACTTCACAGAGTCAACTTTCAAAACATGAACAAGTTTTGTTAGAAAAATGAAGGATACAAGAACAAGTTGGTTGTGGATAACGTGATCGCTACATGACGTCCATGTGCACAGAAGAAAAGGGGCAGCTTTATCTCTCTGCATTATCTGCTCTACCCAAGAGGCTAAGAAAAGGTGATGGGCTTGACAAATACCCAGTTGTATCAGTGAATTCTGACAATGTGCCCAGATGTCCTAATGAAAAAGTTGAAGCATAATAAAACCACCAGAGTAGCTTACACTCATACTATGCAACAAACATTTAAAAGCATTCAGTTGCTGCATCTAAAATACATTTTAAGTGTGGCTTAAAGACAACCTTAAGTGACACTGATATCTAAATAGATATCATTTTACTTCCATCCTTCTAAGGAAAAAAATGAGATTAAGGAAAGTGTGTTTCCTTGAGATGCCTGGGTATTAGAAGTTAGGTTTCAGATTTCTTATAGAGACCCTAAAAAATCAAGTGCCTCCCACAAATTGAAAAAAAAAATGCCTTAAAGGAGTTTTCTTTGGACATGGCAGAAGGGGTGAACATGTACAGCAGAGAAAAGAGCGACACGAGAAAGGGAGACAGAGAAGCAGGGAACAGAAAAGGAGGAACAATAAGCAAATATCCACAAGCAAGACAGAGATGTCAGAGATAAGCTTCCTGCCATGAAAAATGACACTAGAGTCTTCCAGAGGGATCTAGGTATCTAAACCAAATGAGAAGAAAAAGCTTTACTGCATTCCCTTTGGTGCCATTTAAATTAAACCACATAAACCTGTGTTTTATCCATTCAAATGCATTATCTACTGATTCAAAACAGCTTAAAATGCAAAAACAACCATTACAACATTAGTAACAAATAAAGTACATGTCTGTGGTGTTAGAGATGATGTTTGGGGTGAAGGTGGGGGTTACAAGAGCCACAGCAGGAGCTGAAGCAATAATCCATTATCTCAAACCACTGCTTGACTTCACTCCGCAGAGAAGGGAAGGCTCCATTCTTACTGGGCCACACCCTATGGACATGTCCTCATGAATGAAAAATAACCCTTCAAACTACAAACAACCACCTCATCAACTTCTTCATCCTTCACCTGCCAGGCGAGTCTCATTTGTAGCAGAGATTTCAATATTATCTTAATTCTCAACAATTTATCAGGCACTCCTGGAGACAAAAAAACACACATCTCTGTTTATGTCGCACTGCCCTAGTTCTGGCCATCACCCCCCTCCAAACAGGATGAAAAATCTGAAGTTGCAATACATTATTTACTACGACGAACCAGTAATTCAGACTGTAAGGGAAAAGCAATCAGAGAGCTCAGAAAAGCTTAAAACATCTTGAAGGCTGTTTCATGAAAGAGTCAGAACCAATGTTGGCACAGGTGTTTAGGAGCGCAGTGGATAGAGATGAAAGGTTAATAGAGAAAGCCATGCCCAGACAGCACATAAAATACTTATGCAGAAAAGGAAAAGAAACCTCAACTCACAATCTAGGCTTTATGAAACTGGATGCTGTTGTTTGTTTTATATAAGGACTTAACAAACCTGATGCCAATAGCAACTGCAAAATGGAAAGAACACTATAAACCATTGCCATCTTGAGATTGCTACTAAGCAGATGCTTTGAAATGCAACAACGCATTATATAAAAGCATTAGACACACATGATAAATAATTCTTATAAGACATCATGGAGACCAGTGATCCCCCAGCTCCAAACCTCATAGCTGAGGCATTAAAAGCAGCAGACTATTTTTCATTTTCATAACAATTGGAAAGCATAAATATAGGTCCCATTGTCCAATCAAAATTGCAAAACTCCATTAGTGACATTAAAGATAGATTGATCACACATGCAAAGTTCTCCTGCCCAAAACATAAATGCACTGAAAATAAACAAATGAACAGGAAAACACAGTTAAGGAACTCTGAGATTTCTTTAAATTCTCATGCAAGAATAACATACAACTGAGGTGCCACAAAATGCAGAACAATGCCACCAACTCTACTTATAAGCAAGCCATTTCTTCCCACCTAAGGGACATTTTTTTACATCCGATATACTTAAGTATGGAATGGCTCCTTCTGGCATATGTGTACACAAATGACACTAAAATCAAAAGGCCCACAGATGATTCAAACTCTTGTAGAAAGTGCCCTTGACATATGAATTGCTTGTTGACTCCAATCCACAGAGAAAGTCCATTTTAGCCACTCAGCAAACAGGCTGGTGTTCACATTATGAAGGCAGTGGGGCATCCTTTTGACCTTTGTTATTATTTAGACCTCATGTTGTTCATAGGAAAAAGTACAATGATATCAAACAAATTCCAGAACAGAAGTATTTATTGCTGAATCTAAATCAAAAAATCCATACTACTATAATGACACTTCAAAAGAAGATATACTGTATTTATCTGCTCAATCAATACTAAATTAGCTGGGATAAATATTTTCAACTCCACCAGCCTTAAGATGAAGCCTGTTATTGAGAACCTGTGTCCTGAGAGAGACGAGGAAGTTTCTGCTTATCACACAGAAATAAGAACTAGGAAGCATTTTGCAAGCAGGTGCACCTACCCTTAGTTGCTCTCTTTCACAATTCATCTGTTGCCTTGAAACCTAAAAAGAAGAAGAAAACAAGGAAAGTCAGCAAGTTCTGCATGAAGAGGAGCATGAAAGAAAATACATTTACTTGTAATCAAAGAAAATTGTGAATTAATTCATTATGAAGTTAAATTTTCTTATGTTTATACAGCCTTAGCTTCACCTGGACTATGGAGAATGGGTGACTTACAGTTGGAGGAGGAAAGCAACACAGAGAAGGTGGGGAACAAAGTCTTTGCAAAGGGAGAGCTCCTGTTTTGGTACGGAAACCTGTTTTATGGCCGGCCAAATAGCTCAGCAGACTAAAGTATCTACTTAGGTAGACACAGGGACTGGGGTTCGATCCCTGGCTTGTGCTGGCCCCAGCCCCAGGGCATACTGAGATGGTGACTGAGACTGGGAATTGTGGCACACACCTGTAATCCCAGCACTTGGGAAGCTGAAAACAGGAGGGTCACTATAAGACTACTGTGTGTAGTGAGACTGTGTAGGCCCTGTACTAAATACAAAAAGAGAGAAGAGAGAAGAGAGAAGAGAAGAGAAGAGAAGAGAAGAGAAGAGAAGAGAAGAGAAGAGAAGAGAAGAGAAGAAAAGAGAAGAGAAGAGACAAGAGGGGCTGTCTCGCCCTGTCTAGCAGCTGGAGACAATCTTCCCTAATGGCTGAATTGAGTTGCTTGGGATTAGGTGATGATGACACCACCATAACTTATATAGTGTTATGGGCCAGTAATGTCAACTACCCTCCTTGGTAAATGGGTTACACAGTATGGTCCTGCTCTAATAGGATGGTAATAACTGCCCACAGTACAGTGTTAAGGAAGATTCTGAGAGCAATGCTTATAGGAGGAAAAAAAAGCCCCTCATCTGTTGGTGACATCTGCTGTGGCCCAGAAAAAGAGAAATTAACAAAACATATGCCAATTATCTTTGCCTTACTAACATGCTTTTCTAAACATTCAAGGTGCTGCATTAGAGTAGCCTTTTAACTTATTATCCAAGCAATGAAGAAAATGCGAGTTAAGTGGGTGGAAAGTGAAGCATCGCATGATTGTATAAAAGATATGGTCAAAAGTGCAGTTCACAAAGTAAGTGACATATGGTCACTATGTATATGGGCAGTGGTGGATGTTCCCTCTAACGCAAATGGCTGGAACGAAATTTGGGTCTGCATTTTCAATTTATTTTGTATCCTTCTGGGTCTTTTTTTCAACCAATGCAAAAAAAATTTTTGACTCTCAGCACCTGACAGTGTACTGTAAGTTTTTGAAACTTTTACTAAAGGATAAGAAGGTTTAGAAAACAACTTTTGATGTATATTTTATGCATTTTGTATTGAAAGTTTCTTTTTACTTTGTGCAAAACAAAAACAAAAATAAGAATCTTTAGGGTGCAGCAGAACTCAAAACCTACACATCAGAGCTCTCTATGCCCTTTAGCCTAGAAAAATGACCTCTATGTATAACTTTTAAGAAAATAAGCAGAAACATATGCAAGTGGTTCTGTTTGCATTAACTAAACACAGCATTATTTAGGAATGAAAAATACAAACAATATACTGTCTAATGAGATACCTTTTAAAAAGATCACAAATAGATTATGGAATAACACACACATTTGGAATTATACTTTTGAAAAAAAACATGGGTAAGTGTTCAAAAATACTCTTTAGCTTTTAAGAAAAGGAATTACAACCATAAGCAAATTTTATACTTCCTTTTTTGTTAGATCACTAAAGAAATTGAAGAGAGACATAATAAAACAAAGCACAAAGCACTGGGAAGGCATATTTAAAACTACTAAAAGAAAATGGGTACAATTCCATAAACACACATAAAAATCCACACTGAATTTTATTTGAAATAGGTAACTTCATGTTATATAAGTTATACCTCCATAAATTGTTAAAACATGAAAAGGACAAATCTAGGAAGACAGAGAGACCAGATCAGTGTTTGCCAGAGACTAGGGGGGCAGGAAGAGAAACAGTAGTGACTACATACTGTTTATGGATTTATTGTGGGGCAAGTCAAACTGCATGGGCATAATTGTACAAGGCTGTGAATGTACTTAATCCTAAAGTGCACATACCCAAAGATCATTAATAAGCTAAATGTTTTCATGTATGTTTTATCACAAAAAACAAACTAGAAGGTAAGGTCTTATTCTGGATAAGATGGAGTAGATGCCCTTCACTGGGTCTGCATGATGAAAATAGCTTTATAATCTGGGTAGGATGTATGAAATGGACACTAGAACCCCGCCCACACACACACACACACACAAACAGTATCCCAAGCCCTGGACTCAAAGCAGCCCAATGTCCAGCACTGATTGCCACACATAGATAAAGTCCCAGGTGTGATTCTTTAGTTGTGTTTTGAGAATAGGAAGAAGAATCTTAATGCTCAGAAAGTGGAAGAAGGCCCTCACCCTCCCTTCCTCACTCTTCTTCTGCTGCAGCCTCCAGGCAGTCTCAGGCTAGCAGCAACATGCAGTGACTTGAGCAATAGTGGACCTTTACTTTCTAGCAAAAAAGAAATCATCTTACAGGATCTGAGAAGATGGATCCCCAAATGAAAGCCCATGAACAGGGACTGGGATCTGGGAAGAACCTGTGTTCTGAGTGGAAAACAAAACAGAATGAGCTCTAGGATAAAAGAAACTACCTGAGGATCCTGGAGAGTAAAGAATTTGGGGAAATCACCCCATACTGTATTTTTTAGAACCTTTAATGAGTGGAAGAGATTGGAAGATACAAAAGCAACTATAAACACACTCAGCCACCTTCTTTTTTATACCAGGGATAGAACACAGGGCCTTGTGCTTGCCAGGCAGGTGCCTAGGTAACCACCTTGTCTTTGACAAAGGGGAAAAACATATTCACTGGAAGAAACATGGACTCTTTAATAAATGGCATAGGAAAAACTGGCTCGGCATGACAAGGACTGAAATTAAACCCATGTCTATCACCATACACTAGAATAAAAATGGATCTAAGATCTAAATATTAAAATAGAAACACTAAATGTACAGGAAGATAAAGTAGGTAGAAATATTGAAAACATAGATATAGACAGAGAGTTCATGAATAAAGACCAGACAACACAGGACATACTTCAAAGAATCAACAACTGGGATCCCCTCTTATCCAACAGGTTTTGCATGGCAAAAGAAATCACCAACAAAGTAAAAATACAGCCATCAGAGTAGGGAAAAGTTAGCCAATTGTCCCTCAGACAATGTTCTATCTAGAACATATGAAGAAAATTTGGATCCCCAAATTCAAAGACCCAATCCAAAAATGGGCATCTGAGATGAATGTACACTTTTCAGATGAAGAAATACAAATGACAAATAAATATATGAAAAAATATTCACCATTACTGTCATTCAAGAGATATGAATTAAAACAACACTGGGATTTCATTTCACCCCAGAAAGAATGGCTATTATCAGGAAATCAACAAATAACAAATGCTGAAGGGCCTTTGGGGGTAAAGGAACACTTCTCCATTATTTTTGGGAGTGCAGACTGGTGCAGCCTCTGTGGAAATCAGTGTGAAGAGGCCTCAAAAAACTAGGATTAGAGGCCCATTTGTCCCAGTTATTCCCCTTCTAGGTATCCTCCTAAAAGAATTAAAATATCATACCATGGTGACACACATGCATTCATAGTTATATAAGCATAATCTGTAGTAGAAACATTTGAAAACAATTGGGATGCCCATCAGTGGAGGAATGCATAAGAAGAGATGCGGTATTTTTGTATAGTGGTGTACTGGTACTCAGCCATGAAGAACTCACAAGTGGAATACATCAGACTCACGTGGGTAAACATTGTATGGTCTCCTGGATGCGATGTGAGAAACAACGTAAACAGCAAGGAGAAAGAGTAAATAAGGTCTAAAATGTTCAGTAGATATTGTGAAATGACAGGAAATTGAAAGGAAAAAGGAACTAGGATGGGTGAAAGGGGAAAGGAAGTAGAGAAAAGGAAAAAATGCAAGTCAGTTAGACTACTAGTGTCTCTTAGTTCAGTAAAAAGGAAAGTTTGTGCTAATACTACCTGGAGAAATTTTTATGCCCATACCTTGCACCCTGAGCAATGGAAGATAATGACATGTAATATGTTAATTGCTGTTATTCTCCCATTATATTCTTGTGAAAGCTTGCTTTTCCCTAGAGAACACTTGTACTCACTTCTGAGCAGTATCTGTTTATCTGAACTTAAAATCTTTACATACACTTTGTTGTGGTTTATATCTACATGCTCCCCTAGAGCTTCCTGCATTCATAGTGGGGATTTCGAGGGCGGACTGAAGCTTGGGGACGTAACACTCACTGCTGGATTAGTTCACTGAGGAGTCCACAGCTGCGCGTTACCGGGAGGTGGAGCCTGGTTAGAGGCAGGACACGGGGGTGTGGCCTGGCAGGGTGTGTCGCTCCCTCCTCCCATGCCATGTGCCAGCCTCTCCTGCCATGCTGTCCTTGGAGCAAGCCTGTGTGGACAGGAACCTCTACACACTGTAAACCAAAATGATCCTCTTCTTTTAATTTTTTGGGGTGTCACATATCATACCCCCCAAAGTGAGTAACTAAGACACACTTGGAGAACTAAATTAAGGGAAAGAACACTGCTCAGCCTGCAGGACACACGTGCAGGACCATCCAACTATGACTGCACAGGCTTTGGCACCAGAACTAATACTGTAGCAAACTCCACAGCAGAGAGGTGAGAAATTTCAGGCTGAGATTACAGGACAACTCGTGGTTCCAATACACCCATCAGCAGAGCTCAAACAACAGCGTCTCATAACATCTAATATGCTCAGCACACAAGCCCAGACCACTCACTCATCCTGCACAAAAGCAGAACATCACCACTCACAGGGAAAGAGGTATTCACAGGCAGCCACATCAAGATGTCACAAGTATCACAATGCTTTAAAATAACTATTATAAAAAGGCCCCAAGAAGTGAGGAAAAAACATGCCTCAAACAACACAGGCAGGGCTACCAAAGAAACAAGAGATAAGGGGAAAAAATCCCAAAAAACAAGTTGAACTTTCAGAATTATAAAAAAAACAATAACCTAAATTTAAATAAAAACTATTGAATGAGTTTGATTGTATAATGGATAAAGTTGTGTAAAATCATTGAGCGAAAGTACAAATTAGAGAAAAATATCCAAACTAAACAATAGAGCCTTAAGGAGGGCGTGACTCAGGGACCTGAAGAACCAGTGTGACTCATGCCAGTGAAATTCAGGAACATAAAGATGACAGTTTACTACAGAAAAATTATTTGAAGAGTTAGTGAAGAGCTAGTGGTTGATTCTCCCCCCCCCAACACACTTTGCAAATACATAAACATATAAGATCAAGAAGGCATGAAACCCTACAAAGTTAAGCTCAAAGAAATATACCACCAGACACATTATGAACAAACTAATGGAAAATTAAAAGCTAAAAGGCAGCCAGAAAAAATAATGGGGTGCTAAAAGAGGAACAAGACCTCAATAACTACGAACTTCTCATTTAAGACAAACATAAAACAAAACAATAAGGAGGCTTGAAGTACCACATCATTTTCATTGCTGAAATAAGAACTATCAATTTGTAGTTTAATTTCAATGAAAAATACATTTTACAAAAACATAGCTTACTGGTGGAAGGCTGGATTAGGGACTTGGGTATGGAGAGAAAAAAGAAAGAAAGAAAATAAAGGTTATGAGGGTAACTAATAAATTTCACTCCCAACGACCTGCTAAAAAATAATTGCTATAGAAAATTTTCCAACAAAGGAAATAGTATCTGAAAGAAACTTTGAAACAATAAGAATTAAAGAAGATGAATAGAAATGTTAAATATATGCATAAATATAAATGGGAGAGACGAGAGACAAGTGCATTCCTCTTGAACTCATTAAAATATACACAATGAGTTAAATTTTAAAAAACAAAGTTGACTGATGAGCTTCTAATTGAGTATACATCAGATTAAACACAGTACAGAGAGAAGCGGGTAGAGACATGCATGATAATCAGGTTTTTGTTTCCACTATGTTTAGTAAAACAAAATTATCAAATTAAAGTTATCGATATCTAAAATGTTTGACATGATATTTTCATCTACATAAACACTGGGGGTAATTGCAACACAATCTAGTTCCTGAATGTGGGTGTTATGATTTCTATATTCCATGTGGTAAAACACTGATTCTTTGTAGAATCAAAAAGGTATTTATACTATAATCCTTAGAACGACTACCTTAAAAATACAAAAAGTGATATACCCAAATACAATAGGTTTTACACTAATTAAATGTACACACGCGTGCACACACACACACACTTTGACCTAGACCTCACACTTGCTATGAAAATTAACTCAAAATGGACCACACATCCAAATGTAAAGCATAAAACTAAATGAGTATGGCAATTATAGTGACGACCATTCTTTCTTCTTCATGTTTTCCTATAGCTTTCAAATTACCCTTTATGACATGCTGTGCATTCACAATCAGAAAATCTTTAAGTATCCTGGCCTCACCCAGATAGGGATGCTTCTTAAAATGTTGTGCTACTGGTTTAGCTTTCACTTTCTTTAATTTAAAAAAATGCCATAACAAGATTAATACTTTTAATGCCATCCTTAAAAAAAAAAGCATTTGTCAGATGCACAGAAGCCCAATGATAAACATTTATGCAGGGTGAAGAGAAACTATATTCTAATATGCTGGCTACAGAGAACATGAAGCCCAGATCCCAGTAGTAGTTGAAGAAATAGCTCTGTTCCCCTTCCCATGAAGCAGATCAAGGAAAGTGAGATCCAGGGGTGATGAAAAGGACATGGTAAGTAATCTTCAGAGCAGCCAGACTTTGTTCAATTGCTTCTGCAGAGCATCTCCTGTTGTTTGGCCCGTGCCATAGTGACAATGTCTTGTTTCTGTTTGGGGACCATACTCCTTTACAGTTCTGCAGATTATTTGGGAATTGAAGGGCACCACCACCACACTGCCTAAAGTCTATAAGTGTCTACACATGGCTTACCTTTTGGGTTAGAAGTAGGAGTCCTGGGACACAGTGAGAGTTAACTCAGTTTATCTGTCTGTCTGTCTGTCTGTCTGTCTGTCTGTCTCTCTCTCTCTCTCTCTCTCTCTCTCTCTCTCTCTATCCATCCATCCATCTTCTGCACCAGTTGTCAGTGACCTCTCCTTCTTCCAGTAGAGGCCGTCAAGTGCAAATGTATGGCTTCCTCTCACCACCCTGAATGTCAGTTCTGAAGATGCCTGAAACCCATTCATCATGGGATGTGTCTTCATTGCAAATGTGCTCATCACAGAATGCCCCAAATGCGATGGAACAACCCTCTGAAGACCCATAAAATTATTGCAAGACCAAATGAGCCCCTCTAAACATTTTTCCATTACCATGATGGCAGAAGTTTAAAGGCAAAAAGGTACCTATGGTGTCTGTGATGAAGAAAGACCCTTGCTGTGCACTGTTTAAAAGCCAGCTCTGAAAAAATATCTTAAGTGTACACTTTACTAAATGTCATTTCATTTGGAAACTAACATGTGATATTTTTTCCCTCTCATGGCAGTAATGCACAAAACTAATATATTTTATGGCCTAAATGAAAAGACGGAAAGTGGAAGGTTGGGCGGTGCTCCTTTAAGATGCTTCCAGAATCAAATACTATTCTCAGTAGAGCTGCCAAGTAAGCACTTATGAAAGGTTAGAAACCAAAGCAATAAACTTCAGCCTGAGACCCTTTGCTCTCCTGGTTGAATGGGATGTTTAATAGCAGGGATTCATCTTTCCCCATAGCCAAGCTTCATTTGGCCAATTTGCCAAGACTCTTCATCAGACTGTCACCCTTCTGTCCTTCTCCTGACTTTGAGTTACCTCTTATCAGTTCTCACTTCATTCATTCATTCATTCATTCATTCATTCATTCATTCATTCATTTGCACCAGGAATCAAACTCAGGACCTTGCACTGGCCAGGCAGGCTCTGTGCCACTGAGTAATATCCCCAGCCCTGTACTTCTTGCTGTAACACAACCTTCTTACCAGGCCGAGCTTCTACCCAGCTCTGTGAAGACGAGGAGTGTTTCTAGTCAGGATGAGACCAGGATTACAGGCTCTGGGACTGGAGTGGACTTGTTGTCCAATCACTAATTCCTGTGTGTAATCAAGAACCTTCTGGATATCAAGGTTCTGAGTTCTGGGCATGTACTGGAGAGACAAACCACAGGAGCTCACTGTGTGGATAAGGAAAACCCAGGGACATCTGCAATGACAACAGACAGTGCAGTGACAGTGCAGGTGTGCTCCTGGCCCACAGCAGGGCCATCTGCGACAGCTAAGAAATTTGTTAATATGTTTTTTAAAATTTGCTTTTTTTCCTTTTGAACACAATGTATACAGGGAATCAATAAAAAACATAAACTGAAGAGAATAACAAAAGGTATGCAAGGGCTGGGGAGGTGGCTCAGTAGAATAAGCGCTTCCCTGGCAAGGGCAAGGGCCTGTGTTCAATCCCCAGTTCCGCCAAAAAAAATAAATAAGAAAAGGTATGCAAAGGTCAGTGAACTTGTAGAAGAGTGATGATTGCGTATGCCAGAAGAGGTAAGGCAAAGTAGAAGCAGGTTGTTAAGAGGTTTACTTGAGGGCTGGGGAGATAGTTCAGTAGAATAAGCACTTGCTTGGCAAGTGCAAGGTCCTGAGTTCAATCCCCGGTACCACAAAAAAACAAAAAGAAAGAAAAAGAGGTTTACGTGAATTGAGAAAAGCAGGAGTCAAAAATGATAAGAGACATAACAAACAAGAGTAAAAACTGAGGTTCCTGTTTTCTTATTTGTACTACTGTTGTAAATTCCAGGCTTTAGGACAATTGTGAATCATTATGGACAAAGGCACCAGAGAAGGTTAACCTCATAGAACTCAGTAAATCTACCCAAGTGGTAGCCATATACATTCTGTGGTTTTTCTGATTTTTTCCCATTATTACAAATTCTTTCAAAATAGTGGAATTCTCCATAAGAACATGCTGCAGAGTACCCAAGGTGATCACGAAGATTTGTTTGTTTTTTCTCTGTGCATTTCAAGGTCGTAATGCCTATTTCCAGGCTGTATTCTGAGTAGATGCTATCTGGCCTACTACTGTGCCAGGGGAACAGGTGCAGTTAGAAATGACACATAGCACACTTTCGAAAAAGAATCACAGAAGAGAGAAATAAAGTGAGGATTATGATGCAGGGTCATAACTGGAAAAAGGAGAGGTAGCATCAACCCAGCCTGTTACCAAAAGCAGTAAGAGACATCAGTTAGGTGTCTCTGGAGGTGACTTTTATATCTGCCCTTAATGGGTGAATTACAGTTGGGAAGGCTGACCTTCTCAAGGACTTGGAAAGACTAGATTGCAAAGAACAGAATCACAGGCATAATAAGGGGTAAGGTAGAGCACCGCATTGTGTGTCTGTGGGATACATCGGTGTTGCAACACCTTTATATCATGCTCAATTTTAACTATGTTGCCTAGAAAGTAGTGATTTAGTCATTTTTGCTGAAGTGTATGTTATATTAACAGTGATTAAAATGTATGAGATGTCCATAGCATGCCAGAAAACATTTTAAGCACTTTTAAGGATGAATCTGGGCAAGAATCGGGCTCTTATTAGTACATAGTGGCTCCAGCTTCCTTTTTCAGGTGGGGAGACCAAGGCACAGTTAGGTTAAGTGAATTCCTAACATCAGAAAGCTAAGAGGTGTTAGGAAGGGAGCTCTGAACCCCATCCCTGTGGCTTGATTCAATTCCCTCTCTGAACAATGATTCACCTCTTACCAAGCTTTCGCTATCAAAGAAGCCATCCCAATCCCAGACGCCTACATCCCAAACCTGCCTCTGCACCAGGCGCCCCTGCATCACGCATGGGTGCTCTTCAGCTGCTCTGCCCTGAGGGAGTTGTGTTTGGTCACTTGTGCTTCTCTCCAGTAATACATGCATGGGACATGCGGCAGGCACACACACGTACTGATGGCCCTGCCTGGCTTGTTGATCTTTGCCCTGGGCTACGGTCCACTACATTAGGTGTGTCTGAGACCAATGCAGTAGTTCCTGCTGTCCATCTGCTGTTCTCCTCAGTGGAAACGTGAGGCTCAAAAATCGGAAGGCTTGAGTCCAGTTTGCATGTAACATCTATGTTCCATGAGCCATGTTAAAGAATCTCTTGGCTCAATTTCCCAGTTTGCATAATGCAGATAGCATTGCACACGCCCAGTGTTTAAAGTTTTGAGAAAAGAACATAAGATAATCCACTTAAAGTACTAAATAATTCACACTTAAAGAATTCAACAAATTCAAGTGTTCAGTAAAATTAATGGAATGAAAGGGCACTTTCAGAAAGAGTGTTTGGTCAACTGAATTGGGATTTAGACTGACTTGAATTTAAACTGACATCAGTTTAAATCCTGGTCATGTTCCCCAAGAAAGCTTAATTCCTGGCTCAATTAATGATGCTTCTTGAGCCTCAAATTCTTTTTACTAAAACATATGAGAGCAATAGCATCCTGGAAATTTTGAAATGCTTAATTTTTTTTTTTTAAAGCGTGGAAAAGTTGGTACCATCCTTTGATCGGGGGCATAGTTAGCATGCTCATGTAGAATGTGTTCTCTCTCCTGGGAATCTCTTTAAAAATACAAAGATCAAGGGGGAAAAGGACTAAACCTTTAAAGCTCAGACCTACGATGGAGAACATCAGGGCCTATCAGTACTCATACAAAACTATATTTTCATTTATATTACTCCAACTTCTTAGAATGCTCATTAATTGTCTTTATACATTCAAACAAGCAGCAGCAATGATAATATAATTTAAGCAACTGAGTCATTTGGCTATAGGATTTTTATAATATTTAAGTGAAATAGTAGGGTTGGCAAGAGCTCAGTAGACAAAACACAGGGACTGAGGGCCAATCCCTGGCACTACATGCCGCACCAGCCCCAGCCCCAGGTGCACTGAGCTGGCCATCTAGACCGGGTGTGGTGCTGCACACCTGTAATCCCAGCACTGTGGGGGCTGAAAATGGGAGGATCCCTATGAGTCTGAGCTGCGTAGTGAGACCCTGTACCAAATAAATAAAAAATGAGATGCTATATGTAGAACAGCACATCCAGGACTCACTTGCCACATAGGAGGCATTGCATTAGTGATATCTAGGATATTATATCAGAGCACCAAAAGTGTAAACTCCAAGTAGCTGGCCTGAGAAAGACCAACGCAAATCTTGTAGGGACATTATGGACTCTTTTGTGAATTCTCCTAAACAGAATAGTAAAAATACATGCAAAATTTTAAAATGTTTACAAAGTCTTGGAAAGACTGAGCAGAAGACAATCTGCCAAATAGCTGTATGCCAAACTTGAACCTACAAAGCAAGCATGTCCTCTGATCCAAGACAAGAGATAGTTTATGTCAGAAAAGCAAATACAGATCACTTTACCTGTTTTAGCAATAGTTTCCTAGTACAGGGAAGGAAAAAGGTGTGTAGCAAGAGTGAGTGCTGAAGATTCTGAAAAGGAAGTAGGGAATAATTTAAAGTAAAAAATAAAAACCAAGAGTCAGAGCAATAGTCAAGCCAGCCATGACTAATTAATGTGATGTCGCCTCACATTGTATCAATGAAGAAAACACCTCGGAGAGAACAGAGTGGTTAGTTGTGCCGAGCCACTACTTTACCATGGTCATTTTGACCTTGGGGAGAGGCAGAATCTGCTGCTAAAATCTTGTGTGGTTTTGTAAAACTGCCCCCTTTCAGGGCTAGGAAAAGAAGAAAGAAAGATCTTGGTAAGGCCAAGAACTAAGAAGAAACAAAAATAATGGCTTTGATGCTATATGTAAACTCGAACAGATAAATCCAGATGCTGAAAGCTCTAACATATTTAATTTATGGCCATAATCCTCTGGGATACTATGCTGAGCCGACAGTAAAATCCTAAAATACTTAGTGGTTTTTGTACTTGAATGGACCATGAAATGGGCCTTTCCAGCAGCACACAGGTACTGAGCACTGCTCTTGCCAGCCCTTTAAAAAGTCAGATCACTAAGTGATATCAGCGCTTCTTTGCCAGGCCCTCCATGCTAACATAGGTCATTGGAGAGATCCAAGTGTTGGTTGTGTGACGACAGGGATGACCAAGGTCAGGGTGGCCCTAGAGCTCGAGGAAGCCTCAACTCACGGGTCTTAAAAAGCTGTTTTCTTTGCAGGAAAGGCTTTTCGTCTGCTTGTTCTGCCAAGTGTTAAGTACCCTATTAGCCCCAGAAGAATCCCCTAAGTCGGATCAGAGTGTCCAAGCTGAGGGATTACATAGACCAGCACCACACAAGACGCGGCAGCCGCAGCAGCTTGTGACCAGGATCCTCTCCAGCCTCTGCTTCTCTCTGCTGCCTGCAAAGTTGTCGCCTGGAGTTTTGAATTTCAGGCTTGATGCTGGTCTTAGAACAAAAGGGCAGCAGCCCCAGGCTGGTCCGACACATGTACTCACCTTCACAAGGAAAAACAAAAGAACATTTTTGCTGCTGATCTCTTGCAAGGTGGGAAAAACGTATTGCCTATTATTTATTCTAATAATAATCCATTACCCCAGGCACATTTTTATTCTCCAGATTTAATAAGGTATTTTGTGAACCGAGGCAGAGAAGGGCTGGAGAAACCAATTGAGGTTATTATAAAGATAGTTTCTATTTGTCTCAGGTGCGGAAACAACCACCATTCCTTTCCTCTACAATCACGGGTTATAATTGCCCCTCTTAGATCTCACCCCTCCTCTTACTCAGACCAAGAAAATTCAAACAATATTCACTAAAAGGTCCTGAGGAACTAACAGGGTTTGGCACACTTTCCTGAAACGGTCTTCTGGGACCATCATCACCCTCGAGTTAGAGAACTCTGATTATATAGTATGAATGTCTCAACTTGAATTTTCCCATCATTCCTTTCTCCACATTCAGAGGTATGAAACAGTGGAGTGGAACAGGCAGGCGATTTGCATGCCATTTGCATATCTCTACCTGGATGGAGTAAGTTCTAGGATATTGTCAAGATGTTTAAACTAGATCTTTTCTTTTCTTTTTTCATTTTCATTGGGTGTTACAGTTTACCATGATCTTAACACTTTCCTGAAGACCCACCTCTGAAATCACCTGAGGCTTTGGAGAAAATTTTTAGGTCTATACCATGACACTGAGTTAATATTTGGAAAGCAAATGAAAGGATGCCTGACATTAGCATGTCACACTCTGTAAGGCCTTTTCAGACCAAGAAAGTAAATTTACTACAATTTTTTTGTTGTTGTTGTTGTGATTTTCTTTGTAGATGCACAATGGCTTGAAATTGTCTCACTAAGTGCCCTGATGTCAGGTACACAAAATCACAGCAATAAAAGCTATGGTTTTGAAAAATAGCTGGTGCTTTTTCAAGGTTCTATGCTGGAATACTGGAAGTCCATGTCTATAGATTGTAAAGAATGTCATCAGAAACAAATTATTTTGCAATATGTATGCTATTGCTTTAAAAAGGGGAGGTGAGCTAAATCTCATAGGACCAACTTTCTAGACAAGGAAATAGGGACCTAAGTGGCCTTCTGGCCTAAGACCCCACATGGCTTTCTAAGCAACAGTGGCTTCTGTGTAGGGAAAGATTCTTATGTGCCTCTAAGAGGTTTTTTTCTATTCCTGATCTCTAGTACTTTACAAAATGTCATCGTTTAAGAAATGAGAATGATCCTGTAGCCTGAGAGCTTGAGGAGTATTCATTTTCTAATTTTCCAGTTCAGCTGTCTGAAAGGGCTGGCTGGGTGGTGGTTGCTAGTGTTGCTGTGTGTAGACGTGTGTGTGTGTGTGTGTGTGTGTGTGCATGTACGACCTTCCTGGAAGGCACTCACAAAGGTGAGTGCCTTCCTGGAAGGCACTCACACTTCAGGAAAAAGCAGTTCTTAAAGCCCAAAACTTAAGGACTCCTTACTAGCAGAACAAGGTTCTCAAAAGTTCTCAGGGCTTCATGCAAATTGTGGGCAATTTAACAGCAAAATCTAGGTCATCTGGCTGTTTGCTTTGTCATCATCAGTATTAATTAGACACTGGAAGTAATGACTGAGCTCAGAGAGCTCTTCAGATTTAAAATAATAATAATAATAATAAACCAACAGAGCAGAGCTTTACCTTCAGAAGGAAAATATTTTCACAAGTAGCGTTCCAAAAGAAACAGAGTAAGGAAACCTTGCAATTAAATTCTGTAAATGTGCTCTGAAATAATCCCAGGGGAAGTCTTATCTGTACTTAATATTCAAATAAATATTCTTTTTGTGTGCAGTGCATTCGATAGGGTGCATTTTATTTAATTTAAGTGAATAACATAATCAGTATCATAAGGAATAATCACAAGGAGAAGCAAAATCCTCTAACCAGGATAAATGGACAAGCTCCATAGCTGAAGGGGTAATTGTGGGTGAGGGAGGCAGGGGAGGTACAGACACTCAGGCACTGTTTCCTGACAGGATCCTAGAGGACCCTTGATGCTCACATCTGCACTTGGACAGTGCACACACTCAGGCGTTGCCCATCAGCTCTTGAGCAATGCTGTCTCAGCTCTCACCCCAAATGAAGTAAGTGAATTTGCATTTCCTGATGACCCGCCCAACCCCTCGTGATTCCTACGTGTGCTGCATTTGGATAAGCGCTGGTGTAACACGGCCTCTCTGGGAGTTATTGGCATCTCTGATCTTTTTTTTTCCTCCAAAGGGAGTTGCTTTTACAGCGCCAATCATGCATGTTCATGCAGCAGGTACCAATGATCACCAGTGTGGTATTGCAGATGTCTGCACAAGTGAAGCTTCAGGGCTCCCAGGCAGCTTCCCTTGTGCCTCCTTCTATCTTTAAGAAGCTCCATAGGTACAGTCAGAGCCTTACATTCCTCTGGAGCCCAGCAGGGTAACATGGAGGGAACATCCTGCTGTGATGTTTCTGGACTCCTAGTAAGTTCACTGTGCCCATACTCAGACGTCTCTCTTCTGGCACTATGTCATTCCTTCCCAGCCAACATGGAACCTCCTGCCTTGCCCTCCTACAGCTGTACCACAACAAGTCCTCACAGGGTGTGTATCAGCATGATTACTACCCTCATGTCAAGGAGGAGAAAAATGGGACCAAGTTAAAATCATCTAGGTGCCCCATGTTAAGAAGAGGGAGTCAGAACTCAAACCCAGAAGCCCCTGACCCAGACCTATGGCACAAATCCCTGCAGTGGCACTTCTTCACCACCATGGGTCCCCACCACTGCCACCACCTCCACCTCATCTAAGCAATGCAAAGAAATCAATGCAGAGATGTTCCATGGTGCACAGTGGGCTCCACTCCTATCCCACTCCTTCCCAGAATGTTTCTCACAGTGTCTCCCCTGCTGTCCTCTGCATCCCCATGTTATCAATGACTAAAGGCATCCCCATGCCCCTGCACCACCCCCAAGGGCTTGAGCTTCTCTAGCTAGACCCTACAGTGCTTTGTGCCTATGCTGCACATTGTGAGAACCTGCTGATGCCATCCCCGTCCCATCTGGCTCTCACCCCCACCCCAACCTGGAGACAGGAGGAAAGGGCTGGCCTCCTTGGCTCCTCCTCTGAATGCAGTCACACTGCAGCCTCTGCACACAGCAGGCACCCCTCTTGTTTCTGCTGACTCATGTTGCCCCCAAAGGACGATTCTCCACTAGTCTGGAAGAGCTTCCTTCTCTGACTGTGGAGACACACAGTCAGCCATAGCAATTCATAACAGCAGCTTACCACGGCAATGAGTCAAGGGCCCAGAAACTTCTGCTTTCCGTCAAGAGCTTTCAATCACATGTAGCAATCACCTGTCCAAGCTGCTTACTGGTTTAGGAAAGTTGTTGTTTAGGCAATATACTTAAT
>NW_004524597.1:4755463-4789333 GCF_000260255.1 Octodon degus
ATCCCAACCAATGCTAGGCCACTCTTAACACTTCCTGCTGGCTTTTGATTATGGATCACAAATCTTCGGATGTCTCAAGCTTTCCACATTCACATCACCAAGCTCCCTCTTCCTGTTAGATTTCCCAGGTCGACCTAATCCTAGGATCATCCCCAGATGCTTCAATGTGTTCAAGGAACCTCAAAGGGATACGGAGATCCTCCATAAAAATTTCACAAGTAGAAGTCTCAGTGATGTTTGGTTGAAGAGAAAAACTGAGACATTCTTACTGCGATTAAACAAAGAGTCCGTGATGACCAAGTGTCAACCAGGAAAAAAAAAAATCCATCTCATTCGACTCCAGCCTCTGCGGAGGCAGAGCAATTTTACAGCAGCCCATTTATTCCAAGGCAGAGTGCAGACTGCATGCCAATTTGATTAGAAAATGGCTTACACATAGAACAAGCCCTTCTATTACGGGGAGTGCTGGACTAATGAATCTTGGAAATGGAGGAGTCTATCTATCCTTCTTCCAATCTGTAAGCCCATTATTATATTGGACCTTGACTTCCAGTATTTTTGCCTGCTTCTAGGCAGGGACACTGTGCCAAGCAACAGGCAGATGAGAACCCATGTTGTTCAGGACTGAAAACCTTGCTTCGTGCCAGAGAGTAAATAAACTAATGAACTTTCCTTCCTCTCTCCCTTCCTTCTTTGCCCCCTCCCTCCCTCTTTTCTTTCTTTCCTTCCCTCCTTCCTTCTCCCTACCCTCCTTTATTCTTTCTTCTCTTTTTCTTTCCCTCTCATCTTTTTATTTTCTTGTCTTTTCTCCCTTCTTCCTTTCCTCTATCTCTTCTTCCTTCTCTCATTTTATTATCTTTCTTTCCTTCCTTTATCCTTCTTTCCTTTTCATAATGGCAGATGCAATCCATATGTTACAGAGTTAAAGGAAAAGAAATCTATTGGCTTTCCTAGTGAAATCAGTTCATTTAACTATTTCTCAACCATCTGGAAGATGTCCTTACTGTCTTCTTTGGAAGCTGGACTCTGAAAAGTGGGCTTCAGTCTCTGCATGCCTGACACTTGTTCCCTGGGTGCGTGTGCGTGGTGGAATCCAGCTACAATACTTTTGGTTGAGAGACAATTGAGACAGAGGACAAGAACAACTGTGGAGAGTGATTTAGAACCAAAGCCTGAAGCCACACTGTCTGCATCTGCAGCCTTGCTCTGCCACTTCCCAGCACCCTGACCTTGAGAAACCACTCACCCAACCTGTACCTGCAGTGCCCCACCAGAGGAGAGGGTGTTAAAGGTGTCTGTCTCATGGGATTGTTATGAGGTGCACATGAGTTCATATTGAAAATGCTCTTATTCTGTTCCTGGCCCAGGGAAGTATTACATAAGGCCTGTTAAATAAAATAGGTGCAATTAAAATATTCAGAGAGATGATTCATCTTCTGTATTCATTTGCTTCTTTATTAATTGAACAAATATTTATGAGCATCTCCAGTGTGCCTAGGAGTTGAGTAGGATGCAGGTCTTGCCTTCAGTAGGCTCTTGGTCTCATCAGGAAGGCCATGTGCTCGGGACACTGGAAGGTAAAGTGTTTCCAAGGGAGGCATTCAGGAAACAGTGTCCCTCCCCTCCGGCGCTCTCAGTGGGCATCTGCTGTGCAGAGCCAATGGAGGAACATGTGGATACAGCCCCAGGCAGCCCACTGCCTGCCTTGTTTCCTCTCCTCCAGAGGGGCTCATTCTAGTGCACAGGAGCCATGCCGTTGGCTTCTGAGAAAGCCTGGCCTTCGGAGGCCTCTGGTCTTCGTGGTCATAGTGCACAGGCTGCTCTATGCAAATCCTTCCCTCCAGCAGGAGACACAGCAAGCAGACTGCAAGGTCCAGATCAGCAGGTGCCAAGTGTAAGAGTCTCTAAATCTGATGCAAAGGTGGCACAGTGCCCTCTGGCAGCAGGAAGGGAAGAACAGGAGGGACAGGGCTAGGGTGGTCTATCCACCTGAGGAGTGAAGGGACAGTGCTTCTGCTGGATGAGTCCCTGCCTGCTCGGCTCTGGACGGACTGCTCCCTCCTGCACTTATACACAGACAGGTCACAGCTGCCAAAAGAAGCTGTGAGGGCTGTGTGTAAAAGACAGACAGACAAGGAGCTGGGAGATGGCTCAGTAGAATAAGCATTTCCCTGGCAAGCGCAAGGGCCTGAGTTCAATCCCTGGTTCTGCAAAAAGACAGACAGACAGACAGAAACACACAGAGAGAGAGAGAGAGAGAGAGAGAGAGAGAGAGAGAGAGAGAGCCAGTTAGGCAGACAGACAGGGAAAGAGGAGGCAGAGGAAGAGAGGGAGACATGTTAGATGTGTAGGGAATATAAGTAACAGGAAAGGACTTGAATATTTAAAAACACTACTGCTACACTAAACTGCCCTCTGCCCACTTAATTCTGCACTTGTGTAAAGCAGCTCAGACACCTAGGTAAACCCATGTTGTCATAGGCCCCCGAGTTAAAGTACTGATTCAACCATGCCAGCAGTGGCCTTGGAGCAGTTCCCAGGCCTCCTAGACCTGAAAAAGAAGCAGAAGCGTCAGCCTTCTTGGGGTGGGCTTTCTGCCTCCTTCTAGCGGGATGCTCCCCACATTGCTTCAAAGTGATCCCCAGGAGCTGGGTTTATGTAGGCCCTAGGCAGAGAAAAGCTTCCTGCTGGCGCTTCTTGAACCTGGGCTGAGCCCTCCCGGGGCAGCAGCTGCCGGCTCTCACAGCAGCTGCCTGCCGCTTCCCGCTTCCCCTTTGTTCCTTCCACGGCTAGATCCAGGGAAAGACCGATGCGCTCCGTCTGCTGAAGCCCGCCCCAGCCCACCCAGGACCTGGCTGTCTTTCTCGGCTGGGAGCTGGGGCTCCCCGCAGGGTTTCGGAGCGCCTGAAGGGCAGGACCGATCCACAGCCCTCTTTCCCAGCAGCTCTGGTGCAGCAGTTTCTGAATCCCAGGCCTGCAGGCGATGCGTCTGGAAGCAGGAGCTCCAGTTTGAATCCCTGGAGCGCCATCTGCTGGCCAGCTCCTCTCAGTACTAAGGATTCCCGGAAGACCACTGTGCCCGCTCAGCCGGGACATCCGGGAAAAGGTGACAGCGATCCTTTCCTGGGGCCAGCCACTGCCCAGGCCCCCCTTGAGGAGACGCCACTGTCCATCGAGAGCCTCCCCAGGGCACCAGAGCCGGCCGGTGCTCCTCGGCTGCAAGTTTCAGAAGCACACCACCGCACGTCTAATGCCTGGGGACATACCTGGCTTCCTCTGCTTCTCCATCCTGGTGTGGCCGCCAAGTATGACCCTCCCAGGCTCCCCTTCTTTGTTTACGAGGTCAGGAGCTTAGCGAGGCGATTTCTAAGGGGCCTGCTAGTTTAGGTTTTCCGTGAGTACGGTGTGAAAACCGTTTCTGGTTAAAGATCAGCAGGGGCCAGCGAAAGGGCAGGAGCAACACTTTGACCCTAGTGCCTGAAAGGCATAATCATAAGGGAAGGGCTTTCGGGATGCCGGGAAGTCACCGTTATCCTCTTGTGCCCATCCATATGCCAGGTAGCGGCAGGATGCCGCTGACAAAGATGGTGGCCACCAAGCCACCCAGGGTTTCTCCTCACCCTCCAAGCTGGCTGTTCCTGCGTTTGTGGGATGAGGAAACATCTCCCATCATGTCCAGGACGCTTGGTATGGGCCCTAAAATTACTGCTTTTTGTTAAAGGGTGTTTGAGAGAGAAGCTATGGATTATAAATTCATGGTAGATTATGTTTTAACGTTCCCCAAACAGAATAATTGCTAAAACTGCTCTGGGTATCAAGCTTCATAGCACTGAGCTGCACTCCAAGAATTATTATCTGACAAAAAAATCACTTATGGCATCCGATGGCACAATGTCAGGGGCAGGACTCTCATGGCAGCCTGTTTCGAAGCCACCATGTCCCCACGCATTAACGTCCAGGGCAAGACCTAAGTGCCAATGCTGTAAATTAAGGTGCAATTTGTAAATGCTTCATTAATATTTATTAAATGATTATTAGATGTTCTTACAATCTTTAATAAGATATTATAAAGCATGTCATTAAAATGCATTAGAGGCACATTCTTAGCAAGCCATACTATAGCCTGCTGTTAGAAAATGCCTGGTTTTACGACCCTCCTCTTAAATCTTTTTCCAAGATATGATTATCAGGAGGATATAGAAACTTAAGTGGCTGTCTGATCCAAATATCCCCAGGGAGGGTGATGAATAGCATCTCGTGGGAGTCTGCAACGGTGAGGACTCCTTGGTGTCAGCTCCACTTCCAATTTCTGCAACTTTGATCTTTCAGGAAACATCTGCAGGAATAATAAATAAATTCTGCCTCTGGGTTTTTGCAAATGGCAGCCTACGACATGGTGTTGGTTCCAACAAAAGAATGATTCTGAGGCTCTGTTTGAGTGGAACAAAAAACAATATAATGTCTCATAGGAAAAGAGAAGCGGTCCTGTTATGGACTCAAGTGTGTCAGGGAAACATCTATTCTCCAATCATTATGTGGTTTCTACAGTATCTTGTTTGTCTGGCGTCTACATGGAGATGCAAGACTGCATGAAAGAAGCAAGTATCTTCTGAAGGGCATGTATGAAAATATGGAGTGAAACAGATCTTCACACCCTCAGTATCTTTCTTTCTCCTCCTTTCTTCCCCACCTTCTTTCATCTCTTGCTCTTTATTTTACAGTACTGGGGTGACTGAATTCAGGGCATTTACACTGAGCTATAGCACCAACCCTTTCTTTATTTTTATATTTTAAAATAGGGTCTCAATTAAGTGCTACATTTCTCAGGCTGGGCTCCTCCTCTGCTTCTCCTGCCTCAGCCTTGCAGGTGGTTGGGCTACAGCCTGCATCACCATACCTAGCGGCATCTTCCCTCTGTGAGCCATAATCTGTCATTTCTTTTGTGAAGGCCATGAGCTCCTTCCTTCTGCAGCCTCTGTAGAGTATTTTGTGTGCTTTGAACATGCCAAAGCGCTTCCTAGCTCAGTGCTCAGCCCACGCTGGACTCTGTTTAGAACTTTTTCACCTGTATTACTTGATGGGCCACTTCTTATTTCTCAAGTCTCGAGTCTCTAAAGTCTCAAGTCTCAAGTTTCTCAAATGCCACTTAGCTTGCAAGATCACCCCACTGTCTGTTTTGTCTCAGGCTTGGCTGTCTGTATTTAGCAATATGCCTTGGAGACCCCAGGAGTTGAAGAGTGGGACTCAAGCTCCAATTCTTTTTTTTTTTTTAAATGTATTTTAGTACAGGGTCTACAGAGTCTCACTACACAGATTGGACTCATAGTGATCCTCCTGTTTTCAACCTCTGGAAAATTCAAGCACTGGAATTATAGGCATGTGCCACCATATCCAGTCTCATTCACTATCTCAGTATGTCCCAAGGGGTGGGACTGGCACAGCATGCTGGGGATCAAACCCCAGTCCCTGAGCCTGCCTAAGCAGGTGTGTTAGTCCCCTGAGCTATCTGGCTCTAATTCTTTAATGATCCAGTTATATGAACTTAGCCAGTTATTCTTAGATATAACACACCGTTGATAGGAATAGTACTCATCTCTGCATGGATAAAATGAGCCAACACAAGTACAGAGTATTAAGAAAGGGATTGACTCACAGTAAGTTCTTGGGTATTATCCTTGTTTTTTTCCAATTTTCCTGTTTATCTATCCCCCATTCACTGCTTCTTTTATCTAGGTGTCAGGCTTCATGGAAGAAAGAATAGATATATCTAGTACCTACTGCATGACCAGGCTCTGAACAAACACATAGCTTATCAGTTTTTGGTTGGTTGGTTGGTTTTGTTTAACCAGGACTAGTTTCTGTCCTCATGGAGCATCTGGGACATGTACAGTAGGAAACATGACCTTTCCACTTGAGCAGATGCACCACATGGGAGTGGCGGTATGGAGGGGCAAGAGCATGCCCGAGGGCCAGGCAAACCAAGTCTGAATCCTGTCTCTACCATCTGTAAGACAATGACCTTGGTCAAGTTACCACATTTCTCCAGCCTCTATGTGCTCTTTTTCTGAACAGTATTACCCACCCAGGAAGGAAATGATCAACAAACTAAAGGTGCTACTATTTTATTATTTTGTTTTAGTATTCTTATTACATATGGGAGATTTGGTAAATGCTACTATGCAAACTTAATCCAGTGTGCGGACTCTGAAGCAAATGGGCCTTGGATGAAAGAACCACTCAGGTGCAGCTCAGGATTCTGGAAGTGCTCTAGATTGCTCAGAAGGTGGCTCTGGTTTCCTGAGGAGCCTGAGCAATGCCGCCAGCCTGTGGGAGTCTTTGGAGAAGAGAGGGTTCCCATTGGGATCCCAGGGGGTCCTGCCTTTCTGGAACTCAGCCGCTTTCTGGAAATTCCTTTGGCTGGGGAGCAGCTCCCTTGGAGATCGGGGAATCCTCTGGCAACCAGGTTCCTGCTGGGTTCTGGTAGGTGCAGCTAGCCTTTCCCACCTGCCTGAAGCTCAGTGCCCAAGGACCTCCCTTCATGCTCCCAACAGCACCTAGGCATGAGCACACCAGGGCCCAGGTAGCTTGCTCCTACCCATCTGCTGCCTCTGTGACACTGTTGGAGGGCAAGCTCAGGAAAGAGTGCCACACCCACCTGTGACGTTGGAAAGATCTGGGCTGACGTCACAGCTTGCCCATTTCTGACCACCCGCCTTGACTTAAACTAGGATAACATCTTTCACACCTAGTTCTTTATGTTTTCTTTTTCTTTTTTCTGTATTTAGGGCAGGGTCTACAGGGTTTATAGGGTCTCACTGCATAGGTCAGACTCATGCTGATTCTATTGACAGGGATTACAGGTGCGCACCACCACGCCCAGTCTCAATCACCTTCTCAGTGCATCCCGAGGGTGGGGCCAGCACAGCACGCTAGGGATTGAACTAAAACCTAGTTCTTTTTCACCAAATTTATGAAATTTAAAGTTATGATAGTGGAAAACTAATAAATACATGATTGGAAATGGCAATTTTTCTTTCTATATGTGTTACTTACATATATACATACACTTAGCACATGCCTGGAACTCTTAAGAAGTTTTAAAAATGGTCTGTTATATAGACTGGTTGATTGATTGCCTGATAGTGATCATTTTCTTTTAACCAAAGCTGCACCATTTGGTTAGAGCAGTCCGCCCTGATAACAGACAAGTTCTGACCCACCAGACTGCCCCACAGGGTTGCAAACTGACCAACAGATTTGAGCATTTGTAAAACAATCTACAAGATAGTGTTTGTTTGTGTTTTGTTTCACGAGGCTACATGCTTAAATCCCAGAAGAAAAATGCAATGTGCTAAAGGATCACAGATACAGAGAAAAAGGCAAGGGGGGTGGGGGGAGGTTGCATGTCCTTCGGCCTGGTATGTCACTCCCATCCCCACCTCCCTCTGAGGAGACACCCCACAGATGAATGGCCTTATGGGAGATCCATAGAGTGCACCACCATGCCCAGTCTCAATCACTATCTCGGCACACCCTGGGGGGCAGGGCGGCACTGCAGGCCTGGAGATCCAACTCCCAGCCCCAGCCCCTGCATCTGCCTAAGCAGGAGCTTTAATCTGCTGAGCTATTTGGCCAGCCCTAAATAGCTATTTTTTGCTATATAAGGCTTTAGTTTTTCTTCTTTTTCTGGTACTGGGGAGCACACTTGGGACCTTGCTTATGCCAGGCAGGCACTTATGACACTGAGCTATATCCCCAGACCATAGAGTTTTTGATTGACTCATAGTCCAATGCTGAGATTATGGTTGTTGAGTGCTACACTGGCCCTGGGTGTGGATAGCCTGAATACAATAGAAAGAAGGGAAAGATGCTTAGTCTCTGCCCCTCCTCACTTTCGCTTTTGCTGTTTTCCACTGCCATGAACTGCTACTATCTGCCATGTGCCACCTTGCGTTACAGCCAGCTGATTATGGACTGAAACCTCCACAAACTGTGAGTTACATAAACCTTTCTTTCCTTAATTTTGGGCATTGAGCATTTTGTCTCATCAATGAGAGAAAAGCAACAAGACAAAGGGGGAGAGATTTATTTGGCTCACAGTTTTTAGAGGTTGCAGTCCATCACCAGCTGGCTCCAAGGCAGGGGGACTGGGCAGAGGGCAATCACAGAGGAGAACAGTTCATGGCAAGCAGAAAGTAGCCAGGTAGCAAGGGAGGCAAGACAAACACTTCCTCTCACTTATATTGTATGCAGGCTACCCGTCCTCGGATAGGTGCAGAACTCACACCCTTAATCCTAGCCAGAACTACACCAAACCAACCAGTGGACTGATTTACTAACTACATACCCTTAATCCTAGCATCACACACTAGATTCAGCCACCTCTGAAAAAGTCCCTGACCTCATGGGGCTTTAGGAAGACATTTAGATACAAACCATAATGCAATGCACACTGGAAAAGAACAGTTGAATCAGCAGCCTGCTAAGCTGAGAACAGGTGGCCTTACCAACTGGTGCTGTTGTTTGTTTATTTATTCCACAAACTGTAAGCTCTCCCTAAAGCCAAGCATTAAGAATGGTGGTGCTGTCAGTAAGAATGGAGAGGATTCATTGGGCTTATGGGCCTGGTGAACTTCCTTCCTCCTCTTTCTCTTGTCTTAATGTGACCACATAGCAGTATTCCATTTTATCTTTCTGCATGTTCATTCTTCGTGTTGAAATACATGAGCTCTTGTGTGATTTGATAAGTCACACTATCATACTAGGTTCCTTTTTATTCCTTTTTTATAAACTTATTTGAAGTCACTTTCAATCTACAGAAGAAAAGGGAAAGGAGTACAGAAAGGCTACAGGCACCCAGCCCCCAGCCTGGGGAATGACAGAGTGGTGTTGTAGGGATGCTGGAGTATGATTGGGAAGGCTCAGCGAAGCTTGTTGAGTATGCATCAGAGTGGACTTCCTGGAGGAAACTGTATTTCAGCAGGAGCAGGAAAGGCAAGGCTGTCTCAGGAGGATAGGAGATGTGAGAGAGGCGAGCAGGGGCAGGAATCGCTCCCAAGAGAGGAGAGAAGGCCAGTGCTGGGCCTTGTCCTGGTGCAGAGATGGCAGAAGGGGCAAGTACCTGGCTCAGGACTTACAAGAGTGAGACGTGGATGATCTCTAAAGAGGTAAGCCTGGCAGGCAGAGCCTACAATCACACTGAGGCATTCTGTCCTCAGCAGAAGATTGACTGCCTCTGCTTCCTTTCCAGCCAGAGTCATACCTTTCTCAGTAATGAGTCAGCACAGGATCACAGCTGTGGCTCTGTCACTGTCATTCTCTACAACTGAGTATGTACAGCACAGATCACAGAGGTAAGAGGTCTGTGAGCTCAGGGTGACAGATTTGCATTCGCAGAGAAGCCAAGCGCTGTCATGAAATCACTTAGAAAAAACTGTATGATGGTGTGAGTATCTGTCTCTCTTTGTCTCTGTCTCTCTTTCTGTCTCTGTCTCTGTCTCTCTCTCTGTGTGTGTTTCTTTTGTCTCTGTTTTTCTCTCTCTGTCTCTGTTTCTCTCTCTGTCTCTCTTTTTCTGTCTCTGTTTTTCTCTGTTTCTCTCTCTCTCTTTCTCTCTCTCTCTCTGTCTCTGCCTCTGTCTGTCTCTCTGTTTCTTTGTTTCTCTCTCTGTCTCTGTCTGTTTTTCTCTGTCTCGGTCTCTCTGTGTCTGTCTGTCCATTTGTCCGTCTGTCTGTCTGTCTGTCTGTCTCTCTGTCTGTTTCTCTCTCTCTCTCTTTCACACACACACATAGACACACACACACACATCTATAAAGCTCAGCTAAAATCTCTTACTGCAAAGAATCCATTATGTGTGAAAACTTGGCTCCCTTTCTATCCCAATCATCAAAATTTTTCAAATGTACTTTTTATATTTTTTCTTCCGGCAATGACAAAGCCTAAATGAAGTCAATGCACCAAATTAGTTTATTTTCTAGTTTTTGTTAGTATAGAATAAGGAAAGAAATAAAAGGAGAAAGAAGGGAATGGTAGCAATAGTTTTATATAAAATAATAACATCCCATAGACTAAAAAATTAGAGCACTACTCCAGACTAAAATATGGGTGTTGTTTTTAAACTAAAAAGCTATCATTACCTCTACACACACACACACACACACACACACACACACACCCCTAAGGAATCAGAAATAACTCTGTATTATCCTGAGTGATTTTTAAGATACAGACATTGCCCACATTTCCAAAGCTGGCTAAATGAATGCAACACATATGATTGACATACTCACACCCACAAAACCACTTAATGATGCTCAAAGAAGTATCAAGTGTCTACCTTTCAATGAGGTCTGCCTGGAACAATCCCCAGAGCTTGGGCTTCTCCCTGAAAATAGAGACCTTGCCTAAAATGTTAGTGATCCCCTCACAGGCAAGTGTGAAGAAAAAGCACACACAGCCTGAGCCTGCAAGGACTTTTCCTCCCGAGGGAACCGACTGAGGAGGACACCTTAGCGTGTGGCCCGGGCACTTTCCAAAGGGGCTTCATTGCAGAAGACCTGGCTACCCTCCTGAGAGCAGGTCCTAGAGGAGCCAGTAGGACGTGGCTGCAAATGTTGGGACACCCTCCCAACGGGGCCCTGGAAGATCCCTTCCCCTGCACACCAAATGTGCCTCAAGAGTTGTGCACCTAATTCACACATCCCGGGCAGTTTGCAAACACTGCATTTTGGCAAATTTGTTTCATGCCTCACTCTCTTCCTGCCAAGCCTCGAGGTGTCCAATTCTAAATAAATAAATAAGCAAGCAGAGGAAAACGCATAAGAAAAAGATGATGTTCCTTTCCCAGAGGGTTATAATTCATCAGTATTTGTTTGGAAGTCAGCCTGTCGCAGGGCTGTGAAAAGGTGAAAAGAAAAGCTATTGAGCACCCAGAACAGAAAAAGCTTCCCTTGCCAAGGTCAAGTATATATCAGCTGCGAGACAAAGCAACACTCATTTCAACCTGAGGCCACCATGTACCTTGACCCCAGCCTCATGAAAACAACAATTTGCCATTGCCTATAAAACACTTCCTCTACTTTCTCTGTTCTGTGGGCTTCTTCCAAAGCCAGACCCCTGAGTTAGCAGTATCTGGCTGTATTTTACAAGCGTGTGTGTCCCTGTGAGAGTGTGCTCTGCATTCTAAGATTTGGGGGCTGAGATTTATCTCATTCTCTGATGGCATTTTATCGTTATTAGAGTGCAATAAATTCCGGCTCCGTTAGCACTACATTTAAATATGTACCCGCCAAGATAGAAAGGTGCTGGATCTATAGTATGCTATAAATTTCCATTATTTGCCATCATCCTGTACTTGGGCCTTGGCAGAGCCCAGTCCAAGCCGCACATTTTGTTTAGATAGCTCCTCTTCCCTGAAGGGAAACTTCACCAACACTTGAAGCAGATACGATTTGCTGGCCGCGACTATGTTTGCACCTTAACAGCTGTTTTGCTTTCTTATTTAGAGAGAACAGGGTTGCCGCCATCTGTCTTTTGAAAAATGAGTTCTGCTCACAGCAACATGGAACCATAAAAAAAGAAAAAGAGAGAGAGAGAGAGAGAAACTGAAGGATGAAGGCAAATGGTGTGATGGAGGGAGGGTCAGCTCCACCGGGAGACAGAAGTAATGATGAAACATTTACCACTTGGGAGGAAAAAAGGCAGAGACTTCAAAGTTGGTAAATGGGACTCAAGTGACAGCACAAGAGGAAACACCCTCAAGCCCTCACAAGCAAGTGCCAGTAGAAGCCAAGTAACAAATAACCTTATTTTTTAGGTATCCAAGTCCGCTGTGACTAAAGGTTGCCCCCACAATCTTGAGACTGCACAGGGGTGTATATGTTTTAACTGCAATTTAGAGATGAGCAAAATGTGGTCCCAGGTATCAGTAAGTCATGATTTCGGGCCAGGATTTCCACTTTCTCCTTTTGCATCCCACATCATGCCTATTTTGCATCTGTCAGGCGATGAGTGGGTAATAAGGGGAAGGAGAACTGAGAAAACTAGGTGAGAGGGTGTGGGCAGAAGTGTGTGCAGTGCCTGGAGCCCAGGGTGCTTAAGAATTTCAGCACTGTCTGTCATCAAAGGAAGGCTCAGTTTGCAGAATTCAAGTCCAGAGCTTATGCTGGTTTTGATATCTTATATCCATTTTATAAAAATCACTTGTACAGTGTAGTTTGTACCACACACTGTAAGACTTTCCAATCACAGTGATTGAACAGAGCAGAAGTTCACTGCGCATGGATACGACATACAGCAGGGGCAAAACAGATCCTGATCCATAGGCTTTCTCAGGGAGGCAGCTTGAAGAATGCTCTACCTTCCACTGCAGACTTCAGAACCATCATGGCAAGGATGCCAGGGCCTGGATGTCCTGAACTCTCCCTGTATGCTTTGTCCCAGTAGAAGACACACATCGCCACTGCCCACCACTATTGGCTAGAACCTGCCTTACGGTCTCTCCTACCTCCATCGTGAGGCAGGGAAGTGTGCTAGCCTTCTAGGCAGGAAACCTTATGAACACAAGTGGAAACATACTCATGCTATCACATTTCCTGATGGGGAAATGATGACTGGACTAGATCTTTGTCCTTCAAATAGACGTGATGTTTCTCTGAAATGTCTTGCTCTGTTCCGCAGACACAATTAAAACCAAGAACTTTGGAATTCCACGGGTTCTTCACCGTAGGGCTGTATCTCTGTCTCTCTTGCTAAATCAGGAAACCGCATTGAAAGTGGTATTTCGGAATGGAATACAACGGAATGGAACGGAGTGGAATGTGTAATACTAGGGTCATGCTAGGAGTGTCTGTCATTCTGGCCTTCTAAATGCGTACTGCTTGTCACGTCACATCAACTGCTGCTATACTGTCTCTCAAGTAAATGTTTGTTTAAAAAAGGGTAATAAGTGAAGAGACAAAAAAAATGAAATGGAATAGAATGAAGTAGAATAGGGTGGAATACAAATTTAAGTTACTGATTTACTAATTGTCAAAGAAAATTTCAAGTATAATCACACTGCCCTGTTCACTAAAAACATCTTTAATAAGAGGAGAAGAATCACAAGTGAATATTTAATGGGGTCTTACATGAATCAGAAATTCAGAACAATACAGACAGACTTCCATCCAAAATGCCCTGAAAATTAAGCTTATGGGATGGGAAGACTGCCTGAAAGCTGCTCAGTGCAACTTCCATCTCAGCAACTTCGAAGCCCAGAGATTGAACAGCTATGATAATTGAACTCAGGTGTTCTGGATTTGCAAAGCGATTCTGATGCACCCAGGGCTGGGAAGCTCTGTCCAGATTCACTCCAAAGTTCAGGAGAGGTCTCAGCACTGTAAAGAATTCAAATACTTAGTCCATGTCCAGCAACAGAGTTCTCTTACACAATGACATTCACATCTCCACAATCCATCCTTAAGGGAAGATAATAAAATCTATGTGAAACCCTTTCAATAATTGGCACAGTGCAACTGTTATAGGGGTGACATACCCAGGACAATGAGGAGAGTAGAATCAGCTATCAAATGCATCCCAGAAGCTGAGATCATGCTATCTCACACAGGTATAGAAAAGCAATAAACATAATTCCTGATTCATGAGGCTTGGAGACTAATTATGATAAAGACAGAAAACAAGCAAACTCAGTCGCTGGTTTATTAGCCATTCTTTCTCACCCAAGATACAACTTCCATCACCTCGAAAGGCTGAAAGTAAAATCCCAAATGTGTTTTCTCAGCCCTCTCTGTACACTTTTGCAAAGACTGATATCAAGTTGAAAAGTCAATGTACACATCATTTTGCAGAGCCTCGGTTCGCTTGGTCAGAGCTGCAGGACATCGAATCATTTCATTACATTTATTTTGTACACTGCAGTCCTTGTCCTGATAAATCTACCATGTCACTCAGACTGTCTTTACCACACTGAGTGAAGACTGTTGGCTACTTATCCCATGGCCCCCTGACAACTTTTCTTACTTTAAAGTGAATCTTAGTGTGAGAATAGATGTGGTAGGATTTTGTTATGACTGTCCTTCTGGTTCAAGGAATACGGACGGCATCAGCAGAATGTTGCAGGAAGAGATAGAAGCAGGGTTCCTTGACCTTAGCACTAGTAATACTTTAAATGAGGCAATCTTTTTTTTTGCAATTTTTAAAAATTATTTATTTATTTAGGTACTTATTTATTTATTTGATACAGAGTCTTACTATGCAGCTTGGACTCTTTGTGATCCTCCTGTGTCAGACTCCCCACCATTGGGATTACAGGCATGTGCTACCAAGCCTAGTTTTGGTGGCCAGCTCAGCATGCCTAGGCTTCTGGGGCTGGCACAGCATATAGTGCTGAGGATTGAACCCAGGTCCTTGCTCTCACCAGGCTGGTGCTTACACCGACAAGCTATCTCCCCAGCCCTGAACGAGGCAATTCTTTGTCTTGGGTACCTTCCTTTCCACTGCACATGCTGAGGAGCTAGCTCCTCGTACCTCTGCTCACTGGCTTGATGCCTAGACCATTGCCCAACCCCCAGTTGCAGTAGCCCCAAATGTATCCAGATATAGCCACGTGTTCTTGGAAGGGTAGACAGAACTGCCTCCATTTGAGCAATATAGGCTTGTTTATTGCATATATAAGACCAAAAATAGTGTGGTCCAAATAGATTGTGAATAATTTAAAAAAAAATTTATAGTGAAATATCCCACATTGCTACTCATTCTCCTCAAAATACCTCCCCTCACCATGAAACACACTTCATATTATTCTTGCTCTTCCTTCTGAAGAAGTTCTGAAGTCCTTTTTTCTTTCTGAGGTGTGGTCAAAGTAAGGTGAATGTTGCTGTTGAGCAGCATTAAATGGGAAGGCAGCCTAGCTAGAATGTTCTGGTGCACTCTCAGCCATTGTGATCACCAGTTCTGGCGGTCAGAAACTTCTGCCTCCTCCACCAAGTCCAGATGATCATGAAAGGCAAGTATTTTGAGCTGTTTCATAGCACTGTGGGTGTCAAAACAGTGCAAGTGATGACTCCAAGGAACGAGGACTTCCAGAAACTCTTCTGAAAATAGTAAGATTGGCAGGACACACATTTCTAGTATGGGCATGTTTTAAAGAGGCTTAGTGGCAATGTATCTTATACTGTAATACTTTTTAAATATAGTATTTACCAAAATTTCTGATCAGACTTTGTACACTATGAACAAAGCATTGGATTAAGTTGTTAACATATCTAACCTCCATCAATTCCTCCAACAACCCTCTGTGAGTTGGAACTACCTAATCCCACTTGTTTGAATAATAAAATCTAATACTTAGAAAACTAACTGCCTTATTCTCAGTTGCAAAACCAATCAATAATAGGCCAAGGATTCTGAAGTCCATGCCTTTTATTATAATTTGTTTTGTGAAGTATCTGCTATTATTTATGTTCATCTAGACTGAAATTTAGGAACTGGAGTAGAAATATATTATGAAGTGTGTTTGAAATCTTAGCAGGGATCCCTCTGGGCTCTAGGAACATTCTCCACATGCCATTCAGATTCTGTCATGGGCTAAGCTCCCTAGAAATGCACAACCATCCTGCAGAGAGAGACTATTGTTGGGGTCTGCCTGGCACCAAAGTTGGAAAATGTTAACCATCCTACCCTTTCCTGATTATTATAATAATACAAGGTTTTAGCTACTGACCAACATTTAACAACCAATTACCTTTGGGGAAGTAAAACTGAACCTGGGGTAGAAGTCTTGTAGCGGCTGCTAAAAACACATTTTCATGGAATTTTCCTTTTACCTCTAGCCATATGCTTGCAGTGGAAATGACCCTATTTCTACAAAGCACCCCAGGACCTAGATAAATGAACAACTGACACAAGCTGGACTAATTAGAGCCTACAACTGAAAAGCAGGCATCTGACTGAGAGGGGATGGTAGATCATTCTCTGGGATTGAGAAATGTAATTTTTGTGACTTGGCAGATGCTGGAAGATAGTCACTACACTGCGGATAAGGAATGCTTAGAGAGAGGAGGCAGAGCGGGAGGGATGGAGGAACAGAGGGGCAGAAGGATTGGGAACAAAGGAGCAGTTAGCAGAGTACCTTGGTAGTATCTACGCCTTTCAAACAAAAGCTGAATTATCACTCTTGAGGTAATGCAAAATTTCCTTTGGTGTTTGAGGTAGGTTGACTTTGATTTCTGTGACTTTTAGATAAAATCATCTTTAAACTGGGAGGAGGGAGAGAAGGGCACACATATGCATGCCTTCGCAGCATCTTTACCCTAGGTAGGAAGGGTCCAAAGAAGGCTTCATCAGGCCAGGTAGTCTGGGGCCCATGAAGGAGAGCCATTCTGACCTGCCTGGTGAAGGATGTGCATCACTGGCATTGGAAGGGAATGACCACTCTTAGATTTTGAGTCGTGTAATCTAAAACATAGGTGAGATCTGTAGTCTTTCCTGTAGACTTCAGATGGCTTGTTATATAGCACATTCTCAGTTGCTATATTTTCTCCCCAATCCCCAAATTTATATGTTGAAATCTTAGCCTACAATTTGAAGACATTCGCAGGTAGAATCTTTGGGAAAAGGATCCCCAACCCCTTGATGGGAGAGTTACCCTTATAAACAGGGATGAAAAGAACAGTTGTCCAAAATCTTTTCCACGTATACACAGTAAAGACCGTGTGAGGATAACTCAAGCTGCCTACCAGGATGAGGTCCATATTGGTACCCTTATATTCAAATTCCAGCTTTCTGAACTAGGAGAAAATTAATGTCCATTAATTAAATGACCCAGGTCCAAGCAAACCTCATTTTACTGAGACTGGTCAAAACATGAAAGATAAATCAGAAATTCTACTCCAACCCAATCTAACAGTGGGTGCAGTTATCTAACAATGATAAATAACATAACTCACTCTGGTCTTCTCTTCTGGAAAAAGTCAACTTAAAATTATGTATCCCATAATAAAGATTCTGTTGGATTCTACTTTATTCTGGAGAATAACCTTTTATGTACTTTTTGGGTAGAATCACACTGCTGGAGAGAATGAAAGGAAGCAGGACTATGCTGCTTTGTGATCCTCATAGGGGCACTGTCTCTTCTAGGCAGTTGTCTCCAGGGCTTGGAAAAGGAGGCAGATGTAAGTTTCCATGTCATGAGAAAGCAAAGCCTATTGATCATCTAACACATTCTCACAACTCCAAACATCACCTGGTGGAAAAAGAAGAATTACATTTCCAGTTCTAGGTCCACCACTAACTGTTATGTGACCTCATCTACTGGCAAGCAGACGTTCAGTCCCAAATGATTTCCTTTTAAAACAGGGACAGTTTCTTTTATCTTCCAGGGTAATGGAAGAGTAAAGTAAGGAAAGGAACAAAAAGACCTACAAATGCTCATGGCATGCAGAGATAGTCAATAAATGACAATGATTATAGGATCACTCTGGTGTGCATCTGGTTTCACCAAAAAGGTCTATGTAGTGGAAGCTGGTTCCCAGTATGATGGTATGGAAAGGAGGGACCCTTTAAAAGGTGCGTCTAGAGGAAGGTGTTAGGCAACTGGGGCACTGCCAAACTTCTCATAGGAACCCTGTTGGTTCCCAGGAGAGCAAGTCTGGTCACTGAATCCTTCAGGCTTCCTGCCTCACCATGTGACTGCCTTGTCTCCCTTGTACAAGAGCACATTATGTTTCCACTATCATGCTATGAAGTGACTAGAGGCTCTCACTGATGGGACTGCCTGATCGTGAACTTTCAGCCTTCAAAGCTATGAGCCAAAGAAAGCTTTGTTTAAATAATGTATCCAGCTACACTTATTTTCTTATAGCATCACCAAAGAGTCTAAAACATATCTTAAAACCATTTTACATTTTTGCTGGATGGATTATGAAGCTGTTTCTCCTTGGTAGCTCCTAGCCTAGAACTAGCCTGGCATAACTAGTCTAGAGCCCACATCTCTTCCTTTCCCTAGAAGTCTGGATGATTGGTCTAGCTGGCCCAGACTACAAGGACCAGATCACTACTGCATGATCTATGTAGAATAAGACAATGTCCAGGACTGAATAAAAGGGCATGCCTATGAATGAAATAGTGTAGGCGATGTGTTGAAAGATGATATGGCACCACTCAGGCGAAGATCAAGCAATAGCAGCCAATCTTTCCCATTCTCATGACTGATGTCACTGGCCAGGCCATTCTTATAATGGGCTGACCTGTTACTGCAGGACATGGCAGGAAACAGCCAGCCTGGACTCACTCCCCACCTGCCATTCACAATCCTGGAGACTGGCAAACTACAGAAGCTCTTTGCCCTTCAGCTTTTTCCTCTGGCAAATGGAAACCATGACAGCATCTGAACTTCACAGAATCAGTAAAAAAAAGTAATCAAGTTAATTTTGTAAAATCTCATGGAATCAAGCCTGGAATAGGGTATAGGCTCTATTAATGGCCTCTAACTAATAAAATAAACCCACATTATCCCAGTTTTTGACTTTTCAACTACACAGACACAGTCCAGATGTCTCCTTCTTCCATAGGCCCTTTCTTTCCTAGATAAAAGAATTTGTTTTCAATTAAATAACTAAGTCACGCATTGGTCTGAAATATGAACTAATAAAACACAATAGGGAAGTACAGCTGGAGAAAGGTGATTTCTCCCCTTGCCCAATACCCTGCTCCATCTCTCAGCAATGGGAGGATACTATGACCACAGTCTTTTGCATTGGAAAGAAGATTGAGACACCCAGCAGCCCTTCCGGTCCCATCTTCGCTTCTGCACTGATCACAGCTTCCTGCCAGCAAGCTGTGAGAGTCTTAGTAGAAGCTGCCCCCCTTTTCCAAGTGTTCCCACCTACAAATATGAGCAGTAGAGGCTGTGTCTCACCGGTGTTTCTGCTAAGGTGAATACTTACAGGGGGCAGCTAATGAGAAAGTGGCCTTAGTGTTCCCGAGGTAAGGTCTTCGTTTCTGGCCTCTAGATGTCCATGTAAAGCAGTTTTCTCTCAGTCCTAGAGAATTTTCTATTTAGTCCTGGACTGCCAGTGGATTTGTGCTTCAGGTCTTAATAATGACACATGTGTGTATGGGCTCCTCGTAGTATCCACAGCTTATTAAACCTTGCCTCTCCTGGAATGATCATGTGCTTTTCAGCAAAGAATAAAGTTGACACCCTTAGGCAAACTGTTACAGAAGTTAACTAAATTTGAATTCTCTCAGGGCCTCTTGACTGCATTCTTTTCCCTCCTTAAGAGTTCCTTGAGCTTGTATCAGGTCTAATTGATTTTTAGCGCAGAAAACCTTACCTCCCAATATAGCACTGGGTCCTTTCCCCCTTGTAGCCAATGGCAAAATATCCATTTATAAATTGTTAAACATGTTCACAGCTAAACGACACCAAAATAGCCTAGGACTATTTTAATATTCATAGTTTGCTTTGATTAAAATACAAACTTTTCACATTAGCGGTAGGATTATTTTTCATAATGCAGGCAGGTTACAGAGCTGAGTGCCACTTAATTTAGTGTTTAATCAGGAGAACTACTGTGGCATCAGGCTGATTAGGTTGGCTCAACTGCTGCCTGCTCAATTTTTCCCCATAATTGCGGGATATTCTTTATGGTGACAAGTGCCCAGACGGTAGAATTCCAATATGCTATACATCAGTTTCTCCATTATTGGATTAGCTGGATGTGGCATCGTTACTGCTGTGCTCTCAGTCCTATCATTGATCGCATCGTCCCTTCTATTTCACAATTAATGCAAGTCTGCTGGACTGATCAATCTTCTTACGCGCTCGGGCCACAGTCGATATATTCTTATGGCTGTATGTTAGTGATCTGCGGGGCTTCTCATGAGGCCTGTGGATTTGTCACTGCGGCAAGAGATTTTCTCATTTGAAGATGATTCTGATCGCATCAGGTGCCTGATTCAGAATCTTCAAATTACACATGTATGGATTTAAAAAAAAAAAAAAAGAAAAAGAAAAAAGAATAACATTTTACAGGCACAGCCGGCCAACTCTTCAATTATTACTCTGTTAAGTAACTGAGTATTAATTTTTAAAATTTTTATGATATCTACTCACGACTCAGCAAAGCCACCTTGCCAAAAATAGCATGCACAAGGCAAAGAGGATGAAGATGGAGCTGGCATACAAAATTTCTCTGGTAACAAGATTTCCCATGTGGATTTTGATGTATTATTCTTAAAAATAACTTTATACGAGACAAGAAAAGATGAGAACTATGTCATGGCTAAAAAGTAGGCTATAAGTTTGTCATTAACTAAAGATCTCCAATGCTAAGTGAAATGACAGACAGAAAAGCCCAAGGTTCTTTTGATTCTTTTTCTAGCATTCCTTCAAATCACTCAATTTCTTAGACTCCCATGAGCACTGAAGTTATCAGGAGACCCTGGCCAGCACCTTGTGAAGACTGCAAGGAATTCCTCCCATCTCTTTGTGATTCTCAAAAGTCTCTGTGTAGGCTTCAAAAAGTCCCAAATCTGTCAGGTTCTAAGGACTTGCATTAAGAGGAGGTAGGTGAGATGATCCCACCCAGTGCAGTCAAAATGTTGACACCAGACAAAGAGAAAAATTTCCAATCAAGAAAGAAGGGCTGGAAAGAAGGATTGTGTACATTAGAAGACATCTTAGGGGGCAGTTTGTATGTGCAGTTGGCAGAATAATGCTCCTCCCCAAGTGCCCCCGTGCACTGACCCACAGAACGCATCCATGCCATAAATAGCATGACAAAGAGGACTTTGTGGATAGATGTCTTAAGACTGTGCTTCTGAAAAGAAGAAAATTAGTCTATATTTTTGGAAAGCCTCCCATCTAATCACCAAGCAGAGGACTTTGTCCATCAGAATCCAGAGAAATATAGGGAAAGAGAAAGTTTATGAGTTTTCAAACATGAGCACGGCTTGGACCACTGTGGATGTGGAGTTGTAAGGAGCCATGCCAGGAAGGGACCAAGGAGCCTTCCAAAGGGTAAAGTAGCACCCAGTTAGCAATTATGTAGTAAGAAAGTGGGTCTTGAGTCCTATTCCTGTAAGGAATTAGGTTCTGTTAAAAACATAAAGGACTTAGAATTGGACCCTTCCAGAATGTTCTGATCAAAACTCATACAGTCAACTCCTAACTTCAGCTTTGTGAAGTGCTCAGAACTCAGAAGCCCATTGGGTAACCAAACTTCTGACCCATAAAACTGTAAAACAAAAAGTATGTATTACTTGACTGTTAAATATGCAGTAGTTTTTATGGCATTAATAGAATACTAATAGACTATGAAAACTCATAGAGACAAGGGATCCAGGTAGGAAGGCATCTGAAGTAAAGAGCCAACACTCAGAGACAGAATGCCTAGGTCAAGAGGTAGTTCTACTGCCCATGAGCTGCATGCCCCTGGAGAAAAGTAGGGATAGAAGAGAAACTTAATTAGGGTTAAAATAAAGACCTGGGCCCTTTGTAAAGGACAGACAAAGGAGCCTCTCTGTGGCTACGTGCAGCAGGCATTTTTCGAGTAGTTTTGTGGTTCAAACATGACAGTTTGTGATTTTGACAGGTGCTCTGTGCAGGCAAGACTGCTTCCATTGATTTAGTACACTATACTCTATTGTGGTATATGTTTCAAATATTTTATAATTAAAAATTTTTAAGCTACTATTAAAAAATCAGAGAAAGAGTGTAAGTGTCCGCAATCCTGTCTGGTCCACTGGTGAATCTGAGTCACAAACTTAGCTCCAGTATTTGTGGCAATCTTCAGGAACACAAGAGCAATGTGGACCACAGTTGTCATGACCACCCCAACCCCACTTTTAGCCCACAAAGCCATGCCCCTAGAAGCAAGTCCAATATCCCATCAATCAAAATGAACCCCTCAGCAGTGTGGAATTGGGGTCCCTACCCCATAAAATAGGATGACTGCCCCAGATTTAGGGCTGTCCGCCTACCCAGATCTGTCCGCCTACTCTTCAGAGTGGGTCTGTATTGGTCCTGCATGCAAACAGAAAGTATTTTCAGTTGGTGCTGATCTGCTGCATCCTTTCTCTCAGAGAAGAATCCCTCAGAGAGAAAACGCTAGACCTCAGAGCCTCTGGATGTAACAGAAGCAGCCTAACTAAGTGGCCTTTTAGCTGTTGGCTCTATTAAAATGAATGAGTCCAACTGTTCTCTGGCCTTATTCCTGTTGCAGGGAAGGAGAGATGCATTATAGGTAACCATGGTGGTCCCAGTAGGATGCAGTTAGAACGACTTCTCTGTGGTCTTGGGCCTGTGTGGTGTGATCTTGAGGGAACTGAAACCTTCTTTAGATTTGATTCTGTTAGACAATAAGAATATACATTATTGTGTATGTTAACAAACCTTACCTGGAAGAAGGGAAGTGTATAGGTGTGGTTTGAAAAGAGTCATCACCACCTGTATTGGTCGGAATAGGCCAAAGATGCATCTCTCTGTGGTTTAGGCCATATGCATGGTCTTGCCAGCATTCAGATGGGATTACGATGTGTTCTTGTTTTCATCTTGACCCACCACAGGGAGGGTGTCTCTGTCTGACAGAATTCATGAAAGCTGCTTGTTTTTGTCAGAATGTTACCAGTCCTATCTGCCAGAATCGGGCTGGCTCCCACCACTACCCAGGCTTAAATGGTAAGATTTGCCAGATGCTGATTTGATATTTCTCAAAATAATAAATATGAAAAAGCACTGACCACAGGACCTAGAATACATAAGCACTCTATACATAACCTACACATTCATTATATCCTAACATTTTCATTCTCTCTGTCTTTTTTAATGTTCAGTACAGCTTATTCTTTAGTGTATATTGTGGCATTCTGGTTTCTTCCCTGATGGCAACATTCTCATAATCATAGTCTTCAGTATCTTGAGGTAATTTATCATAATATATATTTTTATGCATAAGATAAAAAAATTGATCCACTGGATATAAAACTAAAGTGATTTCTATGTTGGGGGAAGGGGATACATTATTTTAAAAGGATGCAGATAAATTTATGGATAATTAGTTGCTCTGATGACCATTTCAGGGGCTAAAGGATCCTTATCTTCTGATTATACATATTTTATTGAAATATTCAAAACTAATGCCCATATGGTGCTTGGTATTTGTTTTAACATATACAGGGCTGTGGATTGGCGTGGAGGTGTACACCTTAAAACTAATTTGGGGGACTAAGAAGAAAAGATCACAAGATCACAGACAGCTTAGGCAACGGAAGGAGACCTTCACACAAAATAAAATTGTAAAAGGCCTAGGTATGTAGCTGAGCTCTCCCTGGATTCAATTTCTAGTACCACAAAACAAACAAATAAATAGAGAAATAGGAAAGTAAAAATATTCATGGGGAAGAGGGAAGAAAATGAAAGTACAATAGAAACAATCTTGACTAAGTTGGTAGATGCTCACACTGCTCAGGGAGTACAAAGATTTAGTATACTATGCTGTAGTGTGGTATGGGTTTAAATATTTTATGATTAAAAATTTTAAAGCTACTATTGAAAAAACAGAGGAAGAATTTAAGTGTCAGCAATCCACTCTGGCCCACTGATGAATCTGAGTTACAAACTTAGCTCCAGTTTTTGTGGGCATCTTCAAGGACATACAAGAGCACTTTGACACCTGAGGCTAAAACTAAGATGCCCTTTCTACTTCTCCAGAGTGCCTGGTGTGCTAAGTCTTCTGTATTAGTCAACTTCCATCCACTCATCCAAAGGCCCTCTATTGTTTTTAATTCAACAAATATTCATTAAATGTTTATGTGTCAAAAATTACGCCATAGAGATGCCGAAGTGAATACAGATATTTTTCCTGCCCTTAAGGAGTTTCTAATAAAGGAAACTTAAAAAAATAATAATACAGTATAATATGTGATACAGTAGAGGTAGGTTGTAATTACAGTGGTGACACAAAAGTCAGATTCTCAGTGAATGGAGGAGGGGAATTTTCAGGCAAGAGGCTGCAAGGATGCATGGAATTTACTGGGAGAAGGTTTGTCTTGAGGCGAAGACCATGGTGTTCACTCAGGGGTAGAGGGCTGCCACACCAGGCATTGGAAGGACTGACTGTAAGTCTGTTTTATTAGAACCATGAGTAAGGAAGGCATATGAAAGGACCTTGTGTGCCAGGCTGAGGACTTTGGCTCTCTCCAATGCATAGAGTCACTGAAGCAGAGAGTGACACTGCCAGTGTGCATCTAAGGAGCTGATGAGATAGGTCCTAAAGAGACAGGTTCATATGGCCCCAGTGAGCACAACAGTGACATGTCAGAAGGGCAGAGGTAGTAAAATCAACAGAACTTAGAATGAAGGGGGGAGGAGAGGAATAAACTGAGAAAATCCTAGTCCACAAGTCAATCAAAGTTTAAGAAACAAAGGCAAAGAGTAGGTGGGAAAGAACAAGTGAAGGCACAGTGAATACTGACCATGACAACAACAAAAAAGCCCAAAAATAACATCTAAGAAACCCATGAAAACAGCCCTCCATTTTTGGGATAGTCTGATAGCAAAAGACAGGAGATGAGATAGGGGGGCTGGCAAGATAGCTTGGCAAACTAAGCACCTGCTTAGGGAAGTGCAGGGACTGGGGTTCAATCCTTGGCACCACAAGCCATGTCGCCCACACCTCCAGGTATGCTGAGCCAGCCACTGAGACCAGGCCTAGTCGTACACATCTGTAATCCCAGCACTAGGAAGACTGAAAACAGGAGGATCACTATGAGTTTGTGCTAGGTAGTGAGACCTGACGACAAATACATAGGAAATGCGAGAGACAGACAGACAGACGAATAGACAGACAGAGACAGAGACAGAGTCAGAGAGATAGAGAGGCAGAGAGAAGCAGAGAGAGAGAGAGAGAGACAGTCAGAGAGACAGACAGAGAGACAGACACAGAGACAGACAGACAGAGACAGAGAGACAGAGAGATAGAGAGATAGAGACAGAACAAGGCAGAAAGAGAGACACACACACACACACACACACACACACACAGAGCTGCCAAAAGAAATCTCACTAATCTATTTTAAAACTTTTTATTTTTTAACTCAACTACTTTGCTCTCTTTTGGACTTTCTAGAACTTTTTTGTCTCTTGCTCTTTGGAGGGGCCTTTGTTTTCCATGCAATCAAATATCAATTCTACCCAAATGTCCTACCTGCCCACACCTAGTGCATCTTCCCATCAGTCTGTGTCTCCAAGGTTTCCTTTTTCTCCTTGCAGGTCAGCTTGTACCATCTATTGCTTCTTGTGCATTTTGTGGTGTCACCTGAAAACCTTTCATTCCAGTGATATGAACTGGAAAATATTGCCCATCTCCAACTTCCCATACCCTGCACAGTTCTAGTACCCAGTAGGTATTCACTAAGTATTACAATACATAAGGGCCATGTTAAAATGCAAAGCTGTGAAAGGCTCAAGTCATCAGATTCAAAAATTGCCAGTCCTGTGGATAACCCACTACTATTGTGAACTACTGGACTATATTGGAATATTTCTCTGAATTCATGCACCTACAATATTTGAATGGCAATGGAATACCCATCTCTAACAAAACTAAACAAAAAAGGAGATATAAATGAAGGACAATTTTGTATCTGTACATACAAAATTGTTAGGATAGATACATAGCTACTTTCTCTTATTCAATAAGAAGAAAAGATTTGTACTAATAGTGTTTGGACAGGATATCATGTAGGCATCTTGAGCTATGAATGACTACTACATAGACAACAATATACAATGTATTAATTGTTGTAACTCTCCTACCAACCTGTTTTGAAACTCATTGCAATTTTTTTCTCAATAAAATTAATAAAAAAGGGCTTTTTACTTAGGCAAGTACTAAGTATTAAATCACTACTAATCACTAATAAACTACTAATCCAACAAATCTGTTTTTTTAGCTGTCATTTTACATTAAATATAAGTACAAGAATTACAATATGTCATTTTACACTAAGCATGATGTACATAATCTATATATATAATCTAAGTATATGTTTTTCTAAACCTAAGGATATGCTATCTTGAATTTTAACAGCAGATCATTATCTATCATTTTAGATACCTTCTTATCATTTTTTGTGTTAAGACTGATAGATTTAATTGGAATTATTAAGAAATATGTTATGAAAATATATTTAAATATTCTTGTACTCTTTTTTTGCAGAACTCTTGAACTCTTTTCATAAAAGCTTAGATAATACTATACAACATGCAGACAATTAAAAGGATGTTCTGATAACTCTTTCCTGCTATTATTAGAAGGCAAGTTATTTGTGCTTAGAGAGCAAGAAATTCTACCTCAGAGAAATAGGGAATTGAGTAGTTTGCAGTTGTGAAAAGAACAAAGTTAACATTCAATTAAGTTCCATTGCAAGATTTATACTAATCATTAACCAAAAGTTGTCTTCTGTTTAGTACCAGGAAATTGAACAATACCCTGATGAAGGGAAAGACCCTTTAAAAATTAAGCAATAATTATGGTATGTTTGCAAAATGCAGTCTATCTTTCGTATCTTGAATTTCTTGGCTCTGTAATTTGTATACACATTAAACTCTGTGGGAAATTGGAAAGCAATTCAGAATTCAACAATTAAAAGATACAAATTAAAATTGTTAGCATTAACTTAAAGTTTATTGCTAGTGCAGTGCTCTCGGATACAAATGAACCCTGATCAAGCAGTCATTTCTCTTTTGGAAGTTCACCACGTTTTCAACTTTGCATTCAGTTGTGTCTATATGTCATTGGTTGGCTGAAGTCCCTTCGGATTCATGAACATGTTCTTTGAAGAACTGCGAACACAGATTGTTAAAGGACTTTTTGTTTCATCAGAAAGAGAAGCTGAGTCAAATATCTGATGCTCCGAAAGAAAGGCCATTTCTTAAAACACTTTAAAATTATTTGAGGAAAATGCTCAAATAATTGTGCACAACTTCAGCTAACAGTAATAAAATATAGAGCTACATAAGTTTGTGGGTTTGAGAACAATTCATTCAGTTAAAAGGCACATTTTGCTTTTTCATATTCCTTGGGCATATACTTTATTTTGCTACAAATAAATGTGTATATAAACACATATGCATACACACAAACTGATGAGAAGCTTCCATTGCAGAGCAGTTCCATTGTAATCCATAGAGAATTTTTCAGTCTAATTGCTTGGGTCCAAAATTCCATCCAGTCACCTCCTAATCTGTGAATAAAGGTGCCTTGTTCTTCTCATCTCTGATTCCTGTTCCATAAGATAACAACAGTCAGCCAAGGGTTTAGGTATGAACACTGACTGAGAAAATTTGCATCCCTTCATGTTACATGGAGAAAATTCTCAATAATTGTAAAATATTATTTTTATTAAGTACCAAGATATGAATTGAATCCCATTCCTTTTTCATCCTGGCTGTGTGAGCCTCAAACAGTTAAGCAGATTTTTTTCTGCTTCACTATCAAACCATTTTACTTTCTTGTAAAATGGAGCTAGAATGTGTACGTGCTGGAGTCATCGAGCCATAGAATGAGTTAAATATCCTTAGCCCACTTACAAGATTGCCTGGAGTACACAGAACCGTTCATAAACTTTTTTTTTTTTTTTTGGTGGTACCGGGGATTGAACTCAGGACCTTGTGCTTGCAAGGCAAGCGCTTATTCTACTGAGCTATCTCCCCAGCCCCTTCATAAACACTTTTAATTAACAACTATGTACATATGGATGGATGGGCGCAGATAGACTTCTATATATACTCGGATAGACACAGGCACAGAGAGCATGAGAAACTGCTGTATCTATAGAAAATTGAAACAGAGCACTATCCTCTCATCATTCTGAGCCAGAGATACTCAATATCACTGTACTTATTTTACTTTAAAAGCAAGAGGTCAGACAAAACTTTCATATTTTCAGGATGGCCAGGAAATCGAAGCACCGTGGCTTACTGGCAACCACCATCCATTCTACACAACCAATTTTCAGAGAATTAGGATACAGTAAAGTGCCCCAGACAGTATAACTAACTGGATACACTTGGATCTCCGGTGGCCCTCACCGTGCCCCAAGGCCATCAACATAGGGACCAATTATCAAGGTAAGTCTAGAAACTTAGATTTTGATTCTATAAATGTACTTCCACTGGGGAAAAGTAGATAGGGAGCTAAAAGTTTCAGGTTCAAGACTTTTTTTTCCTATATATATTTTCTAGTAAGTACTTCATATATAGGAAGATGAACAGAAGCAGACAGATTTGCACTGAGTTATAAAACCTAAACCAATCTCAACTGTGAGTATATTTAGGCTCCACCTCAATTCTACTTTTTCTAGTTCCAACAGCAGAACGATTGGCCTTGAAATTGTAAAACATGTTTAAGTTTATGAGCACAAAAATCTTTCATAATATTGGCCATATATAAGAAAGGATGGCATCTCTCCAGCACACACACACACACACACACACACACACACACACACACACACACATGATTCCTTTCAGATCACTTTCATTTGGTAATCAATAAAGGCATGACGAAAGCAAAGCATGTCATCTAATTAATTGATCTTATTACATCCAATTCCCATTGTGTAAACCCACACTACAGTAGAAATGTCCGTGACAACTAGCTTAAATCATGGTGTGAAATGAAAGGCTAGATTTGTTCTAGATTATTATTTTTCTTAATAAAAATAAGGTCTATTAATAATAATGAAACACTAAATGCAGCATTCAAATATACTATATATATATATATATATATATATATATATGTATATATATATAATGGAAATAAACCAAAACTGTATGCGTGATATGTCAAAGATATGTACTGGTGAAAAACTACTAAGTTGACCTTTAATTATAATTTCATAATTTCTGGCTTTGTCTCTATCATATAAAGTGGATTTTATCAGTTTCTGAAGCCATACAATACACATACAATTTGCTATTATGTGTTATATTTGATATTATTTTGTTATGCTTTTGTTCTGTATTTCAGAAAATGCTAAGGAAAAGTGGAAAGGGATATCTGCAGGATTTTCATAATGAAATCAGAGTCCTTTTTGTTGGAGAGGTGCTTGCTGTCATTTTTTTTTTATTTTAAAGACAAAAAAAATCAGTAAAATAGAGTTTCAAAACAGGTTACTAGGAGAGCTACAATAATGAATACATGGCTTATTGTTGTCTTCATAGCAGTTATTCAGAGCACAAGATATAGGCATGATATTTTGTCCGAACAATATTAGCACAAATCTCTCGTTTCAATGAACTGAGAGAAGCTAGCTGTTTGAGTAACTATCTTAACTATTTTGTGTATAAATGCATTTTGTTCTCTTCCTTCCTTCCCCTTTTCCTTCACAGTTTGTTTTTTGTTATTGTTGTTTCTTCCCAAATCACAATAGCTATTGTAGATTTTAGATCTTATGTTCTCATTCAATTACTCACACTAGTGAGACAGTGTGTTGCTTACACATATGGATCTGATTTATTTCACTTGTGAGCATGGTTTCAGGTTGCAACCCAAATGCCCATGAACCGAGGAATGGATAAGATGTGTATTTTTTATATAATGGGGTACTACTCAGTCTTAAAGAACGATAAATCTAAGACTTTTATAGGCAAATGGATGCAACTCACATACTTGGAATTACTGATGCAATCCAAACACTAGCAGGTAAGCAGAATCAGTCTTACAAGTACTTGGGCTTGACGCTGAATTGTAGCTAGATTTTAGGTTTCCTTTCTTCCATTACAAAAATGAGAGAAAAAGTGATTGTCTCTTGTTTACCCAAAATACAGGGGACTTTCTAGCAGCTTGTTACAGCCCACTATTAAGACAGTGGATGGTTTCCATCATTAAGTGGACAGAACATTAGTGTGGCCATCATCTGGGTTTTAAGTTTAATTCTGTGTTTGGCTCAACACCTGGGATTTAAGATTTCTAGAAAGACAAAAACCGACATCTAACTTCGGCAGTTAAGGAAGAAATGGCCCTATGACCATAGAAGGCAGCACTTTGTTGGCTAAATCTATGCTATCCCTGACTTAAACTTATTTTCTTCCAAATTCTGCAGGCTGGGAGAAGAGCTTCTGGTGGTTCCTACACCATTAATACCCCAAGCCCAATTCCCAGATTTCCTTCATCACTGGCAGATATCATTTCAACAGCTGTCAAGAACAGTCAATGTGCACTTAGGCCTATTTGTTACATTCCTAAAGGGGGAGATAGATGGGTGAAATTCAGCCAGTAATTAAACCACATACTTCTTCCAAAGCTGCTGCTACCCCTCTTGCCTGCATAATCTCTCTGCCTCACATCAAATCATTTAGGCACTTATTGGCTACAATCAATACAATATGAGATACATTAATTTTGTCGCTGAGAGGCTTTCGGGGAAGAGGTGGTATTGCTTCACAAGCATTTTGGACTCTTCCTGTAAACGTGCAATCAAATGCAGCAATACAGCCTCCACTCTCCAAGCTGGAAGATTTACAGTCTCCCCTGCCCTGGGCCCATGGAGCTGGGCTTCTGCCAAACACACATAAGTTGGATTGGAGCGAGAAATATTAAATATATTACCTAATGCCCACCAATGTGAAATAGCACAAATCACCCCACAGACGTGGCCCACTGAGCAGAATGTTAACAATTAAACTCAAGTCTTTCCATATGTTCCAGACCCATTCGTGCCTTTCTGTAGAGAAATAAATTACTAGCAGGGAAAAACCTTTAACCCTGTTTCTTCATCACAGAGTCTGTTTCTTTAATGCAAGAAGCTTTTTGCTATTTTTCTCTCTGCCAGCCCCCCAACCCACCTTCCATTCTGGTTGATGCCTGGTTTACAATGCTTTTTAGAGCAGACACCAGGTACTCCTAACAAGACAAAATGCACTCATTACAGAAATGAGCTAAGTGAAGGCTTGCCTTATTCACTATATTTTAATACTCCAAATATATGATTTTTTTTGTGTGTGAAATCAACACATGTTAGAGATTCTGATTTTCAGAAGGCCCATTTGGTAGTTTATTTATTTTGCTGTTGTCGTTGTTGTTTTGTTTTCTGCATTTAGGACAGGGTTTATAGGGTTTCACTATGTAGATCAGATTCATAGTGATTCTCCTGTTTTCAGCCTCTCGAGTACTGGGATTATAGGTGCATGTACCACCATGCCTGGTCTCAATCGCCGTCTCAGTGCACCCCACAGGCAGGGCTGGAATGGCATACCAGGGATTGAACCCCGGCTGCTGCATTCTGCCTAAGCAGGTGATTTAGTCCGCTGAGCTATCAGGCCAGCCCTTTCAGAGGGCCTCCTTGGAAGTCAAGTATCTTGGAAAGGTTAGTACCAAGTGTTCCACCATGCCTCTGCATCCTCAGATAGGGCCAGCTGGCATCATAAAGCGGTCCATACCATCAGGCATCATATGACTGTATTTGACAAATAATACAAGGAAATAAAAGCCCACGAGGTTGTTCAGTCCACTTATAGTTCATGCAGTAGAGGCAAAGAATGCAGTACATTAATAAAAATAAAATGGAAAATGAATGTGGGGGTCCAGGCTGCAGTTACAAAGTTAAAATCTACTGGAAAGTTTCAGTGTTAGTCTCTTGGTTTTATGTCCAAGGTGACATACTAATTGGAGAAGCAAGATCCTGCATTTCACAATGCAAACCATTATACTTTTCTCATTAAATCTACACCTTGCTTGGACCATGAGCAATGACTAATAAAATACTGTATTAGAAACATTTTCTCTCTGAAAGGGGTGGATTCGGGGTGTCTGGTCATCAGTCACAACACGATGCACAATGCATTCTAAGGCCAAGACTCAGAAAAGTTGGTCTTGAGGCTGTTTCCCTGTGTGAATTTGGGGTTATCGCAGGACCTCCCTGGATCCAGGCCACCTTGTCTGTAAAATCACTAGCTGGCTTCTGAAGCCCTCTGTGGCTCTAACAACATATGGCTCAACTTACATAATGTTTATCCTTAATTGCCCTCTCATCTAGTCACTAAGCCAGATCCTTTTGATGCATTTAACACTGCAGAGAAATGTCAGGACTGCGGAGGAAGCTCAAGCTGGCCTTTCCAGGGAGGAGCAACTTGCTCAACAAATTGCCCCCTGATTTGCTCTACTTGCTCAGTTTCCTACATAGAGGGAAAATGCAAGGACAGCCACTCTTGTTCCTTCTGCACAGCAAGGTCAATGTGTTCCAGAGGTGAATCACACTCACAGAAGCTTGTAAGAATATTTTTTGGATTAACAAAATTTGAAACAGTGGGAGCCATGTTAACATAGATTCTGGGGTTCTTCCACCACCCTGCTGGTTGAGTCAGATGCACTGTGGATGGATCCTAAGAAAATGAACTTGAAACAAAATCCCCAAGTGCTTCCAGTTATGTCTTGTACCTAGATGTCTTCCATGATAAAGCCTCATGCACTGATAGGTAGGGATTTGGGCTGTGGCTGCATCATGCATGTGTGACGCTGGATTAGACTACATGGTATTGAGATTAAGGGTGCAGGGTACTAAATTAGTCCACTGTTTGAAATTAGTACCGTTCTGGGAAGGGCTTTCCTAAAGAAGGAATTTCCACCCCAGCTAGGGGTAGCATCACCCAAAAGGCTTCTAGCCTGAATGAGACAAAAGGGAAAGCACTGCTACTGCTGCTGCTTCTGCAGCTTCTGCCTTCTGCCTACCGTGTCATGAACTAATTCTCCTCTACAATGGCCCTATGCCATGTGCCACCCTGACTTGGAGTCAGACAACTGTGGGTTGAAACCTCTACAAACTGTGCTCTAAATAAACTTTTCCTCCTTTAATTTTGGTTGTTGGATATTTTGCCTCAGCATTGAGAAAAGGAATGAGGACAACTCGTACGAACAATAAGCCTTGGGAAATGGACCAAGCATCACAGAGGGAGAATGCGGGGACACATCACGGTAGGCTCGTGTTACTCATACAAGTGGCCATGTGCTCGTACTGATACTACAGCAGCTTATTACTGCATCAACTTCTCCTCTGAAAGTGCAGAACATACGCTGTCCACTCATATCTCCCTGGCATCCTGCCCTTATTTGTTCCTGCAGAGGTACACATAAAGAGTAACTGAAAAATAAGGTGGCTCGGTTTGTTTTGCTTTTTTTTTTTTTAAAGGAAAGCTAATTATACTTTATTTCTTATATTTTCTTATCAGTTATAGCTGGATGGCTAGCTTTTTCATTACTTCATCCGTGTTGTGTGGGTACTGTGGGGTGTGTGTGTGTGTGTGTGTGTGCACATGTCCCCTCTCATGTTCCATGTGAGATACTGTATCATGTGATCTCATTTAAAGTTTTTATTTTTTCTTGGAGACAGAGATATCTTGGTTAATTTTAATATTTTTGGTCACCCTCTCACAGTACTTACTGTAGAAGATACGTGTGTTCCTCATCACAGATTCAGGTAAAAGCAGCATGAGCCTGCAGCGACTGAGGAATGTGCCCCCACACCTATCCTTCTATCACTGAATGTGCGCATAAGGAATCACCCTCCTTGGGAGCTGTAGCCGCCTTGTTACATCAAGTCTACTTTGTCTTACTTATTTTCAGTCCTATCCCCTCCAAGTATTCCCATGTCAACACCTTGTTTTCTTGTTTCCTATTTTAATAACTGCAGTATGATGACCTATTGGTGCATGGCATATTCGCTGATCACTTACAGTGTGCCAGACACAGCCCTTAATGTGAAGGTGGTTGTTTAAATTTAAAAAAAATAACTTACTATGATAAAAACACATTTTCTTTCTTTCTTTCTTTCTTTCTTTCTTTCTTTCTTTCTTTCCTTCTTTCTTT
>NW_004524597.1:4790068-4803803 GCF_000260255.1 Octodon degus
CTTTGTCTTTTCAGAACATTTTGATATGTATTTTTCTTTTCCTGGACCTTGATGAGCAGATTGGGCTACTCATCAAGGGCCGACATGTACCATAATAGGATGAAGTCACCATCCAAAGTCACACAAGTATGTGATGACCCTTATCGTAGCATATGTTGACAGTTTTGATGGAGCAAACCATTGTCCTGTATGTCAGTGCTTAATAGAGAAACAGATTTAGTGCAAGATATACAGATACATAAGCATTTGCAAATTTCGTCTCCAACGGCTCCTTACAGGATCACACAACAAAGAGTAGAGAGGGTCTGTCTGTGTGCTGGCGATCCGAAGGATAAAGGCAAAGTCCTGGTGGTCACTGCAGTGTCCTGAGCAAGTCCATATCAGGAGGCTAACGAATTTGGGACAGAAGGCTGAAGGTGATATCCAAGATAAAGTCAAAGACTGGAGAGCTCTTCCGAAGAAACAGAAGTGATCCTTCCTTCTTTCTTTTCCTTTATGCCATTCAGAGGACAGACCACCCCAGGGTGGGCCTTCTGTCTTCAGTAAATCCCCTCATCCACGCTTAGAACTATGCTGACCCAATTAGTTGGGTGATTCTGACTCCAGCTGCCAGTTAACTATCACAATTCTATATGACTCTCATCAAAATAAAGAGAAATATAAAGCCAGCAAACCCATAAATGAGGCTCCCAGTCCAGTTCACTTATGTTAACAAATATGTGTTAATGCCTACTATGTGCTTGGCACTTGGCTGTTTCTGAGGGATATAGACTGAGCTGAAAGTAAGTGGTGTCTACTCTCCCAAAAGCCATATTCTAGTGTATGGCAATCAACCTCCTGTACCCCTTGTACTTGGTTGGCCGTGTTTCCTTTTGTTGTTGTTGTTATTTCAGAACTATAGATTGAATCCAGAGCCTTTGCACTGTGGTGTATCCACCATCTAGCTAAATGGTTAGATAGATATATAAAGATATAAAGACATAGATACAGATATAGATACACACTCTAGATGCTTAACAACTCTTTTTTATTTTATTTTTCACTTTGAACCTGAGCCTAAGTAACTAAGTTACCTAGGCAGAGCTCAAACTCATGAGCCTCCTGCTTCAGCCTCCCACAGTGTTGGGATTACCACAATGAACTACCATATCTGGCTCCCACATTGCTGTTTCTTATTGGTTATATATTTTTCAAAGAATTATATGTATATTGAAGGTACAGTATATGATATTATTAGGTACAGACAAACAGAAACCTGGTTAGTACAGTTCATAAACTGAGTGAGTCTATAGCCTGGTTTTCATTTATAGTGTATTTTAAATACTTTGAAAAATGATCGTTCATATAGTGAATCCTTTTTGTTTTAAAAATATTTTTTGAGTTACATTGTATTTTCTATAGAATCCTCTACAATATAAGGTTATATAAATAGAATTCTAGAAAGATAATTCTACCTTCATAGCCCATTTCTTCATCTCTCATTTAAGCCTGAGCTCATGTTAATCCCAATGCCCACCCACCTTTTTCCTGAATGAACAGTCACCCCCTTCGTCACTGAGCCCGACAGGTGTTATCCAGTGCTTCTCCCTCTTGTCTGTGTCTCTATGCATCGCCCTATAATGGAATAGCTCTCTCTTCCTTTCCATGGTTTGTCCTACTACTCAATCTGTTATTTTCAAAACTTTCTAGCAGAATAACTTCTGCTCTTCTCTGAAGTGGTGCTATCTCCAAGTTGTATTTGTTTCCTTTCTTATTCTACCTGTCAATGCTATTGCATTTACACTGATAGACAACTTATGGATCAGTTGATGTGAAGATTGCTGTTGATATGTAATAATTAAAAAGAGTGATTTTTAAATATTTATCAATATGGATAAAACCCTAACTGTATGGTTAAATGATAAGAACAAATTATAATTCATTATATGCTATACGATTTTATGAATTTAAAATCAACTGTCAGTAGACATATGTTGACATAGGTAAATGGGTAGATAGAAAGATGTACCTATATTTATAAATGAACTATCTTACTGTTTTTAATGTCTTAATTATTATTATACTCTCATCAAAATAAATTTAAAAAACAAAAAAAACAAAAGCAAGAAAAAATTAATGTTTCTTGAAAGCAAGTAGTAATATTCAACTATTTGTCCAATCTTACATAACTCTGTCTCTTAATCTGAGCAACAGATTTGTTGATAAAAAATAGATACTAGAAGGGGTCAGGGAGGTGGCTCAGTATAATAAATGCTTCCCTCGCAAGCACAAGGGCCTGAGTTCAATCCCCGGTTCCGCAAAAAAAAAAAAAAAAAAAAAAAAGTAGATACTAGAACAACCATTGTCAATTAGCTATTCTTGGTTTGAAAATCTGTAACACATGTATTGTTGCATGTTACCCTGTTTCTGCTATTTGCTTTTGCTTTTGTTTTTACTCTTCAACATAAAATAAAATAAAATTTAAAAAATAAAATAAGTGAACTATCTAGATACATATTGCCCACAGAAATATGATTGCAACCACTCTCTGGAACCTGAAATCTTAAGAGTACCCACATGAAAAAAAGAAAAGAGGTAAAAACTACTATGACAGAATGTTTAGCCTAGTATAACTGCAAGACACAACCAAATGTTTGAAGTGTTCAGTGACTTATTTTACACACTGTTAGTGTACTACTCGCAATCCCATGAGCACACAGCATGCACCTGGTAGCAACCCTACTGGAAAGCGTGATGGTGGAACATTTTCATTACTGCAGGAACTTCTGTGAGACAGCACTGGTTACCTGGATGCTAGCGAGAAAGCAGTCTTCTGCCTGAAAAAACTGCTATTAAGTACCTGTTTATTTTCCAAAATTTAAGAAAATTTGTTAGAGTATCATTAACTTAGTGAAGAACTTTCATTCTAAATGTGTTTTCTCAGGTGCTTTCAGTTCTAGTAGAAACTTAGATGCTGTCGCATAAAGCAAAGCATCTCTGAATCCAAATCTGATTCTTGGCTTCATCGCTTACAGGCTGTTTGATTTGGAGTAAGCATTAGCCTCTCCATACCTAATTTTTCCACCCATAACATGGCTGAGATGGAGGATTAAATAAGATAATGCATGTGTGGAGTGCCTTACTGGCTGTCAGCAAACCCAAGTTTCCTTGGGGCCTCATTCCAGCTACCATAAACATTTCAGGCCTGACCTAAATAAGAATAAAATGTGAGTGGTTTGAGATACCCTCTCAGCAAAGCTTCACTTCTATATTTTTTCCTGTCACTTCACTGATCACACAGTCATCTGGTAGCCTTATAACGTTATCTTTATCTTACTTCACTCTGCTGGCTCCAGTAGGCCCTAAGCAAATGAATAAACTATGATCATGTAGGTGGCTACATTTCTATTACCAAGTTCACATTTCCAGATTGCAAGTTGGAGGTCACTTGAGCCCCCAAGCATGGGTGATATTTGAGTGAAACACAAATACCATTTGTGAATGAGATGTTAAGTGCGTGTGCATCTGTGTCCATGTGCGCATCTAGGTAAATGCTCATTTGCATGTGCAAATGCATGCAGATGTGCATGCACATATGTGTAAATGGGGTGTGGGGTGCAGGTGTATAAACATATGCATTGTGTGCACATCAGGGAGGGTGCATGCATGTGTGTTCATGCGTATGAGTTCATGAACACATACATATGTATGTGTGAATACATGTGCAGGTGTGTGTGTGTGTGTGTGTGTGTGTGCATGGTTTGTTCTGACTCAGCTCACTGACTTGGGGAATAACATGGCCTGGGGTTAGAAATCACAGAAACTAGGGGATTTGGGGAAGTTATTCATTCTCTCTTTTTCACATTCTCCTCTAAAAATGTTGAGGCTGAAGCAGATGATCCCCGCTGTCCAGTATGAATATTCCATGACTGAGTGGAACTGTATGTGACTAGGGCCAAGGCTCTCGTTCTTATTGTCACAGGCAATCAAGAGCTGGCAAAACACTGCAGTCCTCTGTCTGGGTTCCTGTTATTATTAGGCCCCTACACGCACAGGAGCCTGAAATATGGAAACCGCTAATGGAGCACTTGGATGGAGCCCAAGGAGAGGGAAGGCATGCACCAGGCCTCCCCTGCAAGTTCCATTCCACTCAGAACAGACTCAGCAACCAACCCTGTGAAAACTAACAGCTGGCAGCTGGAATATAAGGCGCAGACAAGGAAGCGATGAAGGTGAGGTAGGGAGCAGGTTAGAGGAAACACTTTTCCTGATTCCTCTGCATTTTGAGATTGTGGGATTCAGTGAGGAGTTAGTAAATTATCAAGAAAGACAAAAGAAGCACACTGTGGCATGGACAGTTATTTCTCTAAAGGCAGACAGAGCATATTATGGTGACATCCACAAAATCCTCTGTGTTATCGGGGAGGGGGGGAACCAGATAGAATCTGAAAGGGGGAGGGGGAAGGTGAAGTGGGAAAGAAAAGAAGTAAATGTGATAAAACATGAGATGTTCATGGTACTCAGTGGGGCATATGGGTGGTAGTAGCCACGTCCTGTTCCAGTTTAGAATTTTTCAAGAGAAAAAGGTAGAAAGATGTTTCACATTTTCAAGAAAATAAATAAAATTTAAAAATTGTCTCTAAAATTGTCCCTGCCTTACAATCTTTTTATTATTTATTATTTATGTATTTATTTATAATTTTAGGGTTTTTTTGTTTTTGGTTTTTTTTTTGCTATTTATATTTTAGTACAGGATCTACAGGGTCTTCCTACACAGACTGGACTCATAGTGATTCTCTTGTTTCCAGCCTCCCAAGTCCTGGGATTACAGGCTTCCACCATCACACTCAGTCTTAGTCGCCCTCTCAGTGCACCCTGGGGGCAGGGCCATCACAGCCTGTTGGGGATTAAACCCTCATAATGTTTTTAGAAAGAAATTCTTTAATCCACTACTTTTAAGAGCCACTCTATTTTACACAGTTTTTGTGAAGGTTTGCCGAGAAACATGAGCAAAAATAAATTTGCTTGACGTTTCTAACTCAGTGTATTCCACACCTGTTTTTATAATCATAAAATTATGTATGTACAACACTTGCTAACATCACGATGAATTAATGTCTTGGGAACACGAACTAGCTCATTCCTTATTGCATTTATTCTTTCTTCTTTGAGTATTTTCTACATGCCAGATATACAAAAACATGAGAGCAAGATATATTGCCTACTAATCATCACAAACAACCAAGAATAGAGAGGAGAAACAAAGACCAAAATTATGATTGCGAAATAACTGAAGTGCATGTCTTAGGCCACACTGTGTTATAGAGATGCAGAGGTAAAAAATGAAAAGAAGATCTACCTAGAAGGGTAGCAGCAGCCTTCTTCAAATACGTACCTGGAAAGTTATCAGGTTGAGAGAAGAAAATTGCGATGGGTATCACTCACTGGGGTCTGTCCAGCTTTGTCCAACAAATGCACTTTATATTGCTCTAGGCGTTTGCCCCTGTATGGTCAAGGATGCCCTCCTGTCTCTTTATAATGTTCTTTATAATAGATGTCTGTGTAAGAGACCTGTGGAGGCATGGGACCAGCTTCAAATTCTTTCCCCCATGAACGTCCCATGACTCTGGAAATGCCTGAAATGCTACATCACTTCACTTTAGTGACTGTCAAGCATGAAGATATTTGAGGCAGAAGATAACAAAACTTAACAAACAAGGACATGTATTGTTTTCCTGCTTACATGAGTGGTGGCAGATGGCCCTGGGCTAGTCTAGTGGATCATCAGGGCTAGCAGAACCAGCTTTTTGCACAGCCTCATGGAAAATAATACCCCTCCATCCCATGTTACACATGAAGCACCTGCCCAAGTTTCTCCGGGTCACTCAAGCAGAAAAGAGGCTTCAGGTTTTCAAACTATTCCACAAGTAGAGACTGTTCTTAAGACAATAACACAGTCCTACCAACACAGTCACACAACTTGTCACCCCCACTCAGCAGGACACTTTGGCTGGTGCCCTGGTCCTAGTGGAGCAGCTCTCCTTTCCTGGGGATGACCCTGCGCATCTCCCAGTGACTGCACAGGCTACAGCACAGCACACACTGCTCTCGGCAGAGGAGGGGCCTCCAGTCCTGTGAAGGAACCCAGAGGGTTCTCCTCTTCCCCCAAGAGATTTATAATTAAGCCTGCAAAAAATTAAGGAATTAATATAAAAGTTGCCGTGTTGCCAATGCTTTTATTATACTTTAATTTACTAGAAACATTTTCCCAACACCCCTGGGGAGTAGGTACAGTGCAAAATTGCTTACATTGCTCTTAAGAGCTGAAGTAAGCATTTCCTTTTCATCTTCCATAATCCCATTAAAAAAAAAAAAAAAGCCGGCAAGTCTGTAGACCAGAAGCAGCAAATAGATAATTATATGACTCTGGACATTTTTGGCTGGCTCCTGCTAAGACCATCCCTCACCTTGTCTCTGCCAATAATTCAACACTTTCCCATAATTTGTTTACAGGTAAACAAGTGACAAAATAAACTCACTGGATAGGCACCTGAGTATCATTCTAATTAAGTTACTAGTGCTCTGAGTGGCTCTACCATCACACAAAGGATAAAGTAGGTGGCAGTCAGGGAGAAAGGCCAGAATGATGTGCTGTGTGGAAGCTGCAGAGTAAAGAGTCTAGATGGCCAGAGAATCACGGTTGGGTTCCCAGAATGGCCAACTGCAAATGGTGAGCCACAGGCAATTTAGCCAAACTCCTCAGCACTATGGTTCATTTCCATGCCTCTCAAAATAAGATAATGGCAACTCTACCTCTCAGTTATTGAATCCAGTGATCTTTACATTGAGCTACATCCCCAGATCATTTTATTTCTTTTTTTTTTTTTTTTTTTTTAGACAGTGACTTAGTTGGCCAGACTGGCTTGAACTTGCAATCCTTCTTTATCAATTTTCCAAAATGCTGAGATTAGAGGTATATATCACTTGCTGAGCCAACTTCCAGTATAATGGTATGAAAGACAAGATTTTGCTTAGCTTGTGGACAAAAGCAACTGTTAAATTCATAGCAATTATGGTTCGAAGCTGTATCTGAATACTCCTTCTCCAAAATGCTTGGGATCCGAAGTGTTTTGAGTTTTAGAGTTTTTTTTTTCCCATTGGGTTTTGAAATATTTTTACATGAAAATTTTCATATGCGTAAGGTGATACCTTGTGGATAGATCTGGGTCTAGACAAAATTCATTTTGTTTTATCTATACCTTTTGCCTGGGTCCTGCAGGTCATTTAATAACACATTTCAAATAATTTTATACATGAAACAAAGTGTTATGGTGTTGATTTTTCTACCTGTGGTGTTACATTGATGCCCATAAATTGCAGGTTTAGGGGAAAGTCAGATTTCAGATTTTCATACTGAGAGGCCCAGGCTGTAGTAATGTGGAGTCAGCCGAGGGTACAGCGAGAGGTGGACAAGAGCACCTCCGAGACCATTTCAGATGCATCTCTTTAAGCTTCTCATCAGTAAACAGCCCACAGCCTGCTGTAGAGGAAAGACCTAAGGACAAGCATGGGTGATTGATGCTGTCTGAATTAGTCGGTGGACTGACAGATAGCATTGACAAATATCACAGCTTTGCAATGGCCACTGATAGAAAGAGGTCTCCATTAAGTTTAAAATGGGATAACATAAGTAATATCCCTTACCTGAAGGGCTGCGCATCTTCCTAAGCACTTGGTTGCTGGCCAGAGGACCACTCTCCGACTTCTCAACTACAATTCCATGTGAAACACAGTCCTAGAAGCTGGGAAGGGGTGACTCTCTATACCAGTGAGGTTGCTTAATGATTGGTGCAAGTGCCACACAAGTGTCACGCAAGTGTCACACAAACCAACATGACTGTGGCATAGAAAATCATAAAGGGTTTATTTTAATTTGAAAGGCAAAACATGACACTTTAAAGAAATCACATCACATACCACTTATGGGCATCAGTTTATTTTCAGCTTCCATTGAAAGGTAAAAGTGGAAAAGTACTGGGTTTCATCAGCTTTGAACATTTTCTTCCCAGGAGCAGAGCTTTCCACTCTGACTCCATCATTGTCTCCGAGTTGTTTATGTGAGTGTTGGAATCTTGGAGAAATTATGCTTCTTCTTTGAGAAATAACAGTACCTTATGATAATTAAAAAAATGTCCCCCAAAATATCTTGCCACCTCAAATTAAATTTATTAAAGAGATTTTCCAGTACCTGGTTTTGATTCGTGTGTCAAAGGTCAATTTACACCTTTCTATTCGTGGGTGATGAATGAACCAAGAAATGCAAAGAAGATTTTGAAAGCAAAATTTGTGTGGTTTTCAAACAAACCTTCCCCTGCTTAGAAATGGCAAAGGAGCTTTTGGGGGAAAAATAAAAGGCACTCATACATTGCAATCAGTCCTCCTATTTAACAAAGAAATCTAATGAGTAATACATAATGGAAAAACTAATACATCATACACATTCGCACACGTTCCACATTTATGTGGGAGATTAAGATTTGGAATAGTTTTTCATTTAGAAATACTCTGGTTTGCAAATAACTGGAATCTTGACTGCAGAGGCTGAAATGAGTAGGCATTCATTTTCTCATGGGATGTAAATTCAGAACCCTGCCCCTGTTTCACAGTTCTGTGAATCAGAATGATAAATCACAGTTCTGGTTGTAAATCACACACCGCACACCCACCGTTGTGATGCCATCAGACCATCATTATAACCATTGTGATGTCATCAGGAGGGTGATCCTCCATATGAGCGTTGTGACACCACTTTGGCTGTTACGATATCACTGTAGCCGTCATTATGCAGTTGTGGCTGTTGTGCAATTGTCATGATCAGAGTGATTGCTGTTTTGGCCAGTACAATACTATTATGACCATGGCATTGCTATTTTAGTCATCATGATGTCATTGTAACCATAATGAGACCATAGGGCCATTAGGATGTAATTATAACCATTACGCTGTCATTATGTCCATTAGGATATCATTAAACATCACAAGTCAAGGGGAATGGAGAAGGAGCTATTTTATCAGGATAATACAAGGGTCCCCAGAGGTCCCTCGCATTCTAGTTATCTCACTTGGCTCAGAACTTGTCACTCCTACCTGGAAAGCACACATAGACGAGCGCATTGCCAGGGCGAGTGCATCTGGTAGCTTTACATGCATGTTGTGTGGTGAAACACATAAGCGAGCATCTCTAGAAAGGCCCGCTCACTGTTGTAATGGGCGATCAGACGCTGGGGTCTACAAACACCACTCTGTCTTCAGTGTTGATTTACTCGCATTCTGTTGAGACCTAAGTTGTTTCTGCGGCCAAAGGGAAGGTCAGGAGCTGCCTGAACTGACAGAAACCTCCCCACCCGTCTGCACTGAGCTGTGGCCAGCTGCTGTCTCTCTGCAGTAACACCCCCATCAACTTGAAGGTATTGATTTTAATTAATCACAACATACAGCCCCCCTGATCAATAGAAAGTTACAGGGGAAGAACAGAAACTTAAATCACTATTATTTCTTCTCTTCTGAGATCTTTTCTCCAACTTTAATGCAACGTTTTGACTGCATGCGAATGTTGCTTAGCTTCAACTAATGTGCTCATAATTACGCTAAGCACTACCCTTGCCGGGGTGCTATTAGTTGCTGGGTGTTTATTCACCCAGTAACACATAGCATTTTACTATTATTCATATTATTAGAGTGGGAAATTGGGGGATTTAAGGAACTTTTCAAAGGCCTGTTAATAGTAGAGCTCAGACTTGAATTCAGGTCTGACTATCGCTGCAGTTTTAGTTGAGCCTATAATAACTGTTTTGAGTGTCTAGTTTCTCTGGCACAGAAAGCTAATGTCTGGCAAAAACCTTTCCCAATGTTTTTTTCAGATGTTCCATGTAAACGCCACAGAGGGGGAGGAATTTGCCTGATGTAGCCCAGGTGACAGGTCATTACACCTCTAAGTTTGCAGCTGTGCTGGTCCCTGGCCTCTGTCACCTCCAGGGCACTGGCAGCACCCCACAAGATCGTCAGTTAGTACAGTGTCATCAAGCAGCATGGCCTGAACAGATGGAGCCATTTCTGGCCTGACATGGAAAATATAACATGTCATGATATATTTTATACACAAAGCCCCCAAATCAGACATTTCGAGTTCAGAATCTTCCAAGCCTACTGAGCCTCATGGTATCTTAATTAAATTTGCAAAGCCTCAGCTTCCAAACCCATAAAATGAAGGCAACAGGGTTATGACCTTATTAAGAGGAGGAGGAAATAACAGGAGAAAGGTAGTGGCAGAACCTAGATACAGAAAAGAGGAAGGGGCTGCACCATCTCATGCCAGTTACTTAAATCCCATGAGCTTCAGCTTCCTTTCTCTAAAGTGGGGATAAGAATGCTACATGCTGTTAGGAGAACTCAGTCGGCGAGTCTGTAGCAAGGGCTTGTAACTGCTCCTGGCAGACAGCATATGCTCACTAAGTTAGCTGTCATCATCTTTATCATGATATCTACATTAGCAGCTATGTTGAATTTCAAAGGCCAGATGAAAACAGAAGAGGAGACTCTTGCTTTCTTGCATGGAGATATTGATGATGTCTGTGAGGAACGAGGCAATGCAAATCAACATTGGAAATTTGTTTCTCAAGGAGCTTTACAAAGGGAAGCACAGGGCACAGCCAAGCCCGGCTAATTAGCTGCATTGCCTTATGCCATGGGGCCCAGGGCATTGCACGGCTGTTGTGTTTGGGGGCTGGAGGCTGCAAAGTCAGCTGTAATTGACACTCACTTGAAGGGATGATGGTAAGATGGGGGGAGGGGCTTGATGGACCCGGGAAACAAGGACACAAAACCTAGGGAGCTGAGCATCTTGCAAAGACATACTCAACCACACTGGGGAGAAAGCTGGCTTCTATTTCTTTTTCTGGGGAGGCTGTGAGACACGTATCCTCTTGCCATCTCTCTGGAGAGTCCCCTCTGCTAATGTGTCACTCTCAGACCAGACTGGAAAGCAGGTTTTCCAGGTAATGCAAACAAGCCTAGGAGACTTTGATCTACCCTGTCTAGTGGAATACAGGGCTTGCTCTTTTCTTCCTTCAAAGATGTGGCCTTTGTTCAGCATTTCTCCATGCCAATTGCATTCATTTCAGACAATATTCACTGAAGAGAAGCTTGTCATGTGCCTGGCATGGTGTGAACTTAAGAGGCAAAGGACAGTGAGGGCCCTGCTGTGGGAGGATTCAGTCTGTGCTGAATTAGGAGCCACAGACATGTCAAACCAATGGCCACAGGTGCACGAGCAATGCTTCGCTCTGCAAACTATCTTCAGAAAATTACACTGGCTTCATTAATTCAAAGAAAGCATAAGTAAGTCTGCAGTTGAAGCAAGATGGAAAAGGATTTAGATGGATGAGCTCTGAGGCTACAATGCCCATTATTTCAGCAAACTCTTGCTCTTCACACAGAAAAGTGAGTTTCTTAAGGCCCATGCCTCAATTTCCACCATGTAGTAATAATGACAAGGCCTAAGAGTCCTTGCAAGAACTTCTTTAAAATTTCTAGAGAAGCAGGAAGTCAGTACTAATGTTATGATTACTGTTATTAGCATTATAATTGTTCTTACCTATTCACTCAGGAACTTCCTAAGTATTCAAACAGTATATTTACTGAATCCTAAGGTTGGGAAAATTTCAGCCTAAGGGTCGGAGCAAGTGTTTGCTCTTCTTATTCAAAGAAGGAGATGGATGGGCTTGTACTCAGCTTTCAATTTTTTACCTCAGTCTTCTCACCTATATAATGGGAAGCAGACACAGTACAGGTGGGCACTTATGACACAATTCCTCCAAGACATCTGCACTGAACTCTACATGCAAGGATAGAGACTCCATCCTCAGCTGCCCTCAGCAATGGTCTCTTTTGCATAGCTGGGCAAAACAGGCTCCAGAACTCTACATTTGTCCCCTGTGATTGGACCTGGGGACAGTGCCCAGAACAAAAGCAGCTTGGTCAGCCTGGTCAACATGTCAGCTCAAGCAACCATGCACGCATTGCCCAAGATGCCAGGAAACCACAATGCCCACTATAGCATGAAGGTCTGTGACCGCAGCTCGCTCTTACACAGCGCGGTTGAGATGTTGCTATCAGAAAGAAGAGCAGGGACAGAGACGGTCAGCCAGGGGAAGGTCTGCAACCAGAGAGAAACCTTCAGCTGTCCAAAAATTGCAAAGGATTGCCAAAAACACTTATGAATCAAGGTAAATTGTATTTTAAGGGTTGTTTTAAAACAAAATTCAAGCAATGCTAAAAAAGAATCCATGATGATAAATATATCAAAAAATTAATGCAGATCTGATCAATCCTTGAGAGGTATGAATCACTACTTTGTCTTTTCCTAATCCAACCCTGTGACATCCTGTCATTATTGATCATTTTAATACTTTATATCTCAAAGGCATTTGCATTAATCTTGATTACTTGGATTGAAACAGGACAGAACTGTGATTGCTGAGGGGTTTTGGTACTCACTTAAATTTTGTGCCCCAGGGACAGGTTCCACTCTCCCAGCCCCAGTTCCACTGCAGAAACCCTCAAAGCTCCTGCAAGTTCCTGAATAGCAGGAAGCACTTTCCCTTTCCTGGTTCCGAGGCAAAGCCTCAGGTTTTCTCCTGGCCTCAGCCTGGCATGGGAGCAAAAGGAAAAGTACCAACAGGTGAAGAGCTCTGCCTTGTCTTCAGTGCCCAGGAGGTTGAAAGAAGACAGAAGTCTTGTGGAATGATTCCTTACAACATTGGTTAAGGAAAGAAGTAGGAGGACCCACTGGTAGTCACATGTAGCTGTGATCAGGAAGAAAGACTTGACTGTGGGTGCTGGGGAGGCGACAGGAGAGGAAAAGTGATAAAGAGTGAGTGGAGTGGCAGGGATAGCCTGGGGCTCGTGTGTTGCCTCTCTGTGGCAGGATTTCAGAGTAAGGGTATTGAGAAGGAGCAGAAAGACGCTTTAAGGAATATTGCACTGCTCCCAATAGTCTTCTAGAAAAGCAAATACAAAATGTGACTTTTGTCACCCCAAACTGGTAATTTACTTATGGAAGTGGCAGCAATCCCCAGTTGGACAATATGAGTTTTTGTGACATTAGAACAATCCCCTATTAATGAGTAGCCCAAGCAGAGCCATGCTCCCTGGAACTTAGAAGCAGCTATCACACATATATTCCAGCACATTTGACTCAGAACTTCCCAAAGGGGTTTATTTTTTTAGTTAACAGCCCTGCTTTCTTTTTTAAAAAAAAAAATATTTCCTTGATAACTGTCAGAAACAATAAAAAGTCCTCACCATTTACGATATCTATTTCACCATCCCCTCGGGAAGAAAGAAATAAACACATACTCCAAATAGAACCTGAAAAATCAACGTTGAGCTTCTTCAAGAAATAGGAGTATTTCAGCCAAAGAAAATTCCTGGCTGAGTCCAGAACAGTGTCACTTGCATGTTATCCTGTTGGTATTACAGGGCAAAATGCTTCCTGATTGATTGATGGGTTATTATCTTTTATATATGAGTTATCTCTGAAATGCCAACTATTATAATAAGTGCCACTTTTGTCTGACAACAAAGCTTGGCTTTATTTTGACTGCCTGGCACATAAGGAAACACACTGGGTTGGTTTCAAGTACTTCCTGTTAATTTTTCATTATATTAATGAGGAGACACTTCTAAGTGTCCCCTG
>NW_004524597.1:4803903-4805496 GCF_000260255.1 Octodon degus
CCCCCCCCCCGCCTTACACACAAAGTTGAGAACCTTATGTCTTCCTTCATAAAGAAGACAGAAATTCAGCCAGGTGTGGTGGCACACAATTATAATCCTAGCAGTTTTGGAGGCTGAGACAAGAGAATAATGAATTCAAACTCAATCTGGGCAATACAATGAATTAGTGAGGCCCTGGCTCTAAATAACCAAGAACTGAGGATGTAGCTCAGTGTGAAAGCCCTAGGTCCAGCTCCTAGTATCAAATCCATCAACTCCCTGGGTGTTATTCATCTGCCCCTGTGGCTGAGGTTAGAAGTTTTGTTAGCTAGAGCCAACCCTCCTGTCACATGTTTGGTTTTGCAAACTCTTGCTTTTCCTCCTACACCATCAATGCCATAAATTCTCTGGGAAGATTTCAATCCAGCTAAAAAAAAATATTCCTTAATTATGTATCCACCCATGTTCCTAGCAGCATGGTTGTTACTAATAAAGAAATGAAAGGAATCCCAGGGTCTAGTGACAGATAAATGGATAAACTTGAAGCCATATTGACACACAATGAAATCTTATCCAGCTTTTGAAAGGAATGAGACCTTGTCACACGCTACTGCCTGGATGAAAGCTGAGGATATAAAGCTAAGCAAAGTAAGCCAGACATAAAAGGACAAGGACTGCATGGTGCAACTGATGTGAGCAGGTAAAGTGGCGGAGATCAGAGACAGAAAGTAGACTGATGCTCACCAAGAAGGAGCAGTTGTTGGGGCAGTTGGAATTTCAGTTTGGCAAGATAACACACTCTGGAGCTCTAGGTCCTAGCAATGTAAATATATTAAATACTACTGAATAAAACCCTTAAAAGAGCAAAGAAGTTAAATGTTATATTACTTCCCCTTCAATAAAGTCTACAAACACACTGAAACATTATTCAGTCATAAAGAAGAACAAAATCATATCATTTTCAGGAAAATGAGTAGAACATGAGGACATAATATATTAAATGTCAGACAAGTTAAATTTAACATGATTCTTCTTTCTGTATTTTAAGGAAGGGTCTACAGGGTGTTCAGGGTCTCACTACTAGATTGGACTCATAGTGATCCACCTGTTTACAGCTTCCCAAGAGCTGGGATTTCAGGCACACGTCACCACACCCAGTTTCAATTGCCATCTCAGTGCGCCCCAGGGGTGGGGCCAGTACTGCAGGCCTAAGGATTGACTCCCTGGTCACTGCACCTCCTTGCAGGCGCTTCAATCTGCTGAGCTATTTGGCCGGCCCTATCTTTCTTTCTTTTTTTTATAATTTTATTGAGAAACAAATAGCAATAAGATAGTTTCAAACCAAATTGGTAGGACAGTTTCAATAACTAACACATTACATACATTCTTCCTAGTGGTTAATTGCTGTATAAGATGTGGACATGATATCCTATTTACAAACATAATTAGAACAAATCCCTCTATTCATTAAGAGAATGTAACTATATATCTATCCTAACCATTTTGAATACACAGATACAAAATGGACATTCATCTGTATTCCCTTTTCTTGTTTAGTTCTGTTATTTGAATATTATAGGTGTGTTAACTCAGTAAAATATTCTAAAAGAGTTC
>NW_004524597.1:4806171-4807009 GCF_000260255.1 Octodon degus
CCAGAAGAGAAGCTTATTGTTATTACCATACAACCTAGGCTGTTGAGCTTAACCTCACTATCTGTCTGAATATCAAACATCTTAGGCATAACATGCAACAGGTATTTTTGAAGTATTGATATGTTGAACTTTAAGTCCCTGCAGAATATAATGAAAAGACATTCAAAAATTAGAATATATTTTAAAAATAGGCATAACGAATTATATAATTCTAATGTTTACACATAAGTCCAAAAATCTAACCATATACAACCTTGAAGCAGGACAGTCAAACAACATTCCTTTTCCTGTCTCTTGCCTTCATTCACCACCTCCTTCTTTTTGAACAGTCATCTACCTGAGAGACAGCACAGTAGCAACTGGCATGTCATGAGAAGCAGCCCATATTCAGAAGACCAGAATGATAGGCACTCTAAGCATGAACCTACTACTACAGATTACTATACTCAGTGTAGTTGCTTAGTTCACAGGTGTCAGTATATATATAGTTAGTCAGGGTGAGAATCTTTCCAATTAACTGCTAAATTCAAAAATCTTCTGGAGATTCTCAGAATCATTGCCTTACCCATCTTCTACATATAACTGCATGGCTTGTCAATGTCATGTTTCCTAGCTCTTTTTCTTTCCCTCTCTTAATTAGTTAACCCTCAAGTTCCTGCTTTCCTTTTACTTGTATTATACCTTCCTATTTGTATTTCTTCTTTTCAGTTCTTATACTAGGGAAACTATATGGTATTTACATCTGTGTGTCTGGTTTATTTCACTTATGAGTATATCTTCAAGTGGCATCCACTTCAATATAAAGGCTTTGAGTTTATCATTCTTTATAGCTGAGTAA
>NW_004524597.1:4808049-4818559 GCF_000260255.1 Octodon degus
AATTGTAATGCCTCCTGCCTTGTCTTTATTGCCAGGATTGCCCTTGCTATTCTAGGTCTTTTCTGGTTCCAGATAAATTTTAGGAATGATTTCTCTACCTCTGTGAGGTATGTTGGTGGCAGTCTGATAGGGATTGCATTAAATCTGTACAGCAATTTTGGGAGTATTGGCCGGCCCTTTCAATATGATTCCTCTTTAATGAAAAACTTAAAATACAAGTAAATAAACAAAAGAATATGATAATGTAGAGTTGGTGGGAAACCAAAAGACAGGCTTTTAGAAATGGAAAAGGGAATCCGAGGTGACAGATAAGGGAGAGGGAGGGAAAAGAGATAAAAAATGATCAAACTATGTTATATGCCTGTATCAAACATGCATCACTGTTCTGCACTACAATCATATACCAAAAACAAGATAAATGTATCAAATTTTTAAAAGTATGACTTAATTAAAGACAGAAAAAGATAATGAAGGCTCCAATCTTGCTCCTCTCTCCCCTGCTCCATGTGCCATCACAGCAGGACTTCCAGGCAGGCGCTGCCTCTGAGGGATCCCTGTGCTCACTCATGTGCTCCACGCATGCTGAGCCTGGCTGGTACCCACTCCACAGGGCCTGCTCATGCGTGGCTCATCAGGACAGCACCACAGTTGGAAGGCACACACTACACAGAGCTCTCCACCTCCTGCTGTGCGCCTCCACAAGCAAGGGGCCTGTGGACTGCTTGTAAGATACGCTAACCTATCCACCTAAACAGATCTCCACCAATGACATCCACAAGGTGACTAGGACCATCTCTGTACAAAAGCCTGGCACTATCACTCAGACTGGAGTCTCTGTATCCATGCTATCTCTTTTTTACACTCCCTATACCAAAGAATGTGAATGGGAAGCCTTTTTGCTGCTCAAAACCCTCCAGAGGTTTCTGGCATGAGTGTGTACAAACATACACCTTCCCGCACTAGTGCAGGTTCCTTGTGAGCTGACTCCTCCACTGCTTGCCCCACTTTCTACTACCATTCACTCTCCACTCTCTGAAGAAGCAAACTGCTTTCCAAGGAGAGCCTATGTCCTGTCTCTCTCCCTTGGGTGGCTCCTCTACTGCTGCTGATGTTTATGCTGCTGACATTTTTCTTTATCCCTGTTCCAGCCTGCATTTGAATTCCTAACATCTCCTGAAAGAATCCAATCCCAGCCAACAGTTCCATGGGCCTTTGGCACATATATCTCTCTCAATTTTAAATCTCTGTAAATATGGTTTTCTGAACCTTTTCTTCCTAGGCTTTAGGGGCTTTTTCATTTATTGAATGTCAGGAAATGCATCTGTCCTCTTCATTTCTGTATCTCATGTAGAGCAGATAGTACAGTTCCCAAAGAATATTTGTTGAAACATCCAGCATACATTCTGTGATCAAATAAAGCAGAGGTAAGGCCTGTGCATATGATCATGCATATATGCATCTATGTATGAAGGCATAAATACATGGACATACAGTTCGCATGTCCTGGTGTATTTCAACATGAAGGGACCATGCTGTGTTCAGCTAAACAGACCCTCTTTTGCTGGAACAGAGCCTCTGTGCTTCCACTGAGGCTGAGGATTTTAGGTAGTTTTTTGCTGAGACAATCTGCAAGCTATAGCTTGTGCTCAATATGGATAATGGGTGCTGTAGCCTGAGTATTTGTGTCTCCTATGAAGTTTTATGTTGGAACCTGATATCCAAAATGGTAGTGTTGTGGCTGGGGAGATAACATAGTAGAATAAGCACTTGTCTGGCAAGCACAAGGTCCTCAGTTCAATCCCCAGTACCAGAAAAAAAAATGGTAGTGTTGAGAGGGAGACCACTTAGGAACTTGTTAGGTGATGAAGTACAGCTCTTATGGGATTAGCATCCTTAAATGAGAAGCTAGAGGGAGTCCTTTGTCACATGAAGACAGAGCATCAAGGCAGGGGGAAAGAATAAATCCTCCCCAGACAAGAATCTGGATGCCTTGATCTTGTGTGAGTCGGCCTCCAGAACTGAAAACATTATACTCCTATTGTTTGTAAATGATCCGGTCTAATATATTTTGTTGCAACTGTTTGAATAATCTAAGACTGTGGGGCTTAGGAGTGAAATCTTAGCAGTTGGACATAGTTATGTCTTGATCTAAACTTGCATCTATATGTGTCCTGACTGGAACTGTACTAACAGTTTCACAACTGAGAAGTGACAGACATAAGGTATGAGCTAAAAGGATGAGAAAGTAGAGAGACAGAAATAGTCTAGGTGAGTCACTCCTGGTGACACTGTCAGTCACCAAACATGCCCTGTCTTCTTATTTTATAAGGACCTATTATGTCAGAAACACATGTCTTTATTGTATGACACTTATAATCTATTGCAGACTCCTGGGAGTCTTGGGTGACACACTTGCATACTGAACAATTTCTGTAATGATCCCTCCCACGTGGCAATGCCCAAAATCAGGACTAGAACTAGGGCAAGTTATACAACCAAATGGGCTGGAAATCCTAGAAATCAAGATAAATCATCCAATTTTAATGTAATGCATTATAAAATCAAAATTATATGAAATGTGCACTCTGAGCAAAATACTTAAACTTTAAATAAAAGCAGGATTCCTATCTCTGCAGGCTCTCAACACTCTACCCAACACTGCTCTAAACAGTATTTACTGAGCAATTACATGAGCATTTTATATCCCTGGTCACAAGTTCAAACTCATGACCATCCTTATCTTTTAGGTGAAAATACTTGGGAATCCGTGTGAGGTTGAACCTCCTATCTGGGATCTGAGACCTAAGAGTGGCTCACTCCAAATGCTGTGCATTTTTTTTTTTTTTTTTTTTGCAGAACCAGGGATTGAACTCAGGCCCTTGTGCTTGCCAGAGAAGCTTTTATTCCACTGAGCCACCTCCCCAGCCCCCAAATGCTATGCTCTTAACCAATGTAGTAGACGATCTTTTTTTATAACTAGGCTTGCCAGCTTTCAGATGAGGCGTGTCTGAGGTACAGGGGGAAAATTGCAGGATGTTCTAATGCTCAGGCTTAGCCCTGAAATTTTCTTTCCTTGAAATAACACTGCCTGGACACCCATAATCTGGCCATTGTGGGGCTGTGGCTTTCCTCTAATGAGGTTATTATACAAATCCTGACTCAGAGCCAAGAGTCATGAGTGGCCTCCAGCAGCCCAAAGACCCACAGGCTTTGATTAAAAGGAACCTGTGTTAATACATTTGGAGTTAATGAAGGCATCATCAGGTTTACAGGGTAATAGGAAAAGAGGAGGGAGCTGAGTGAGGCAAGGAGCTGCAGGCATGGGACTTGTGCTGGACCACAGCCACTCCTGAGGTTCTAAAGGTCCTCTCGGGAGAGGGCACACTAGGTAAGTGCAAGCCAATGGTGATTGGGAGTCTTCCTGCCAGATGTCCTCCCCTCTAGGAAAAGCATTTGGAGAAAGTATACCAAGAGCAGGGAAAAGCACGGACCTCTCTCCCAGGACAGGACACCAGGCACGGCCTCCGAGATGCTGATGCATGAGATGCAGGCGTGAGAAAAAGAAACGGATGTAAAATGTCTGATAAAGAGAGCCCAGTGAAAAAGAAGGAAAGGGGAAGGAATGAAATATTGTCATCACCTCCCTGCCTGCTAATTTCATCAGGCTGCTTTTCAAAGCTCCTTTCTCAGAGTGACAGCTGGCCTGGGGGCTTTGCAGAGCTAAAGGCATCACTGGAGCAAAAGATGTCAGCGAGTGGGAACCGGAACGGGAGCCAAAGGAGGCCCTGAGAGACACGGTTCCAGCCCCATGGCTGAGCGGAGCAGCGCCAGCGCCAGGGCTGAGTGGGGTGGCAGCCCCCAGCTTGCACCCATGCCAGCAGCTCTGCGCTGCATGCGGAGGTCAGGCCTGCTGCCTTCCAGCCCACGTGGCTTCCTGACAGAGCAGACCGAGCACCTTTGTGCTTCATCAGCAGAATTGCCAACCCCCTCCCAGAGCGCCTGCTTCATCTCTGGCACCCGGGGCAGCAGCAGAGCAGCTGGCGGGAGGAACTGGAGCAGCTATGAAGGATGCCTTTTCTCAGAATGACAACCTACTTCCTCAGAAAGTGTGTCTGCTCCCTTCTAATTCCTCCCTCTTTGTGTGCCTAATCTTGGAATATGGTCACCTGACACCTCCCACTCACTCTTAGGGACCGAAGCTGTGCGAGCTGACGGGTCCACTCTTCCCAGAGGCTTGGATGAGGCTCTTGAAGAGAGCGACAGAATTCCTGAGCAAGGGCCTTCCTAATCCACAGCAATCTGTGCTTAGCACGGTGGGGCTGAGCAAGCAGCAGCAATGAAATATCAAGCCACTGGGGGTGGGGGGACGACACCCAGGAGGGCCACGACACACAGGAGGGCCACCGAGAGAGGGCTTCTGTTTTCTCCCTAAAGACCTCTCACATCTTCCCAGTGCACTCTCCTCCATCTGACTTCATCATACTTTTTTCCCTTCTTTTCTTTTTTTCTTTTTTTTTTGTATTTTAGGGAAGGGTCTGCAGGGTGCTCATGGTCTCACTACTAGATCGGACTCATAGTGATCTGCCTGTTTACAGCCTCTCAAGTGCTGGGATTACAGGCACGCACCACCACGCCCAGTCTCAATTGCCATCTCAGCTTGCCCTGGGGGCGGGGCCGGCACAGCAGGCCCAGGGCTTCATCACTTCTTGAGCTGACGCCTAACTAGTCTTCTCAAGGACACTCTGGCTCCTTCTGCTTCCTTGCTCATGGAATACAATATTCGAACAACATTGTTGACAGCTGGATAGAGAGAAAATAGACAGACAAATAGATCACAAAGGGATGGGTGAATAGAGGAGGGGTATTGGTACAGACAGACAAGCAGAAAAGAGGTAGACAGGAGATAGATGGTTAGAAAACAGGAAGACAGAGAATAGATAGATGAGTTGATTGAAAAAGGAGGCATGTTCAAATGTAGCCATCTAGGTAATGGTTGGACAGTTACTAGAAAGACAAATACAAAGAATAGCTGGGCAACATGCAGGTAGATAGGTGCATAACAGATAGCCAGACAGAATGATGGACGAGTACGGTCACAATGACTTCTCATTAGACCTAGAATTCCAATCAGTGTTTTTATTTTGTTCCATCCTCCTTGATCGGGCCCTGAAGCACCAGCAGTATCTCCACCTAAACACCTGATCTGTTACCGCATGCTTTCCAGTACCCTGGTCTTATTTCTAAAGTGTTTTACTTTTCTTTCTCTCTAAAACAGTGATTGCTTAATTTCACCACCCCTATGCACCTCCCCTCCCACCCTTCTCTCTGGCCTACTTGGCCCAACTCCACTGGTGCTGACAGGTGCTTTCTTCCACCCTACCCAGGGGCCTTTGAAAAGCCATTGCCTGGACCTGCACCTTCCTCTAGAGATCCTGAAGTTATTTATTAAATGGCTGTCTTTGCTGTCCTCCCTGTGAACTCTGAAAGTGGGCTTTGGCTCTCTTTTACCTGTTTCACGTTCTGTGAAACTCAGTGATGCTGAGAACCCAGGGCATGGCCATATGTAAGGTCTTGGGATAGGGAATGAAAGACACAGATAGGTGATCTTAATGGAGGACTGTGCACTCTAAAACCTGGGCACTGGGCCCCGGCCCTCATGTTCATTGCCATTCTGTCGCCGCTCCCTTGCATATCCCTCGGCAAGTAGCACCATCCCCAGTTTCCTCGTCTGTACAGTGAGGCCAGGTCTAGGTCCAGTGCAGTGCGGTCAGCTATACAGCACCAGCTCCAGTGCGGGCCAAGTGAGTGACCAGCAAGCAGGACAGAGCAGAGTGCATCCTCTGCTGACAGCCCCACCAGAGAATGAAACATTATTCTTTTCATCTTCATTCTGCACAAAGCAGAATGAAGAATAACCCCTTTTAAAAGTTCAGACAGTATGGTCCCTCTATTTATATTCCCTTCATAAATGAATTTTTTAAATGAACTTTGCTATTTTTGGTCATTTGAATCCTACATAACCTTTCCATTTTTCACACTTGAATGAGTGAAAAGCAGTGATTTCCTTTAACAAGTGATTCATTTCCACCCTACCCTGAATATCTTTCAGGAGGGCAATACTGCAGGACAAATGCCCTGGGCCCTGAAACCCCTGGTTAAGCCTACAGCATGCTGCCTAAAGGAGACCTATCATAGCACTATTCCAGACTCCAGAACAGAGGAACCCTTTGCTATTGCATCTTTTTCAATGATAGGAGAGAGCAATTTTAGTACCCAAACGGTAAAGGATGTGGGTTTCTAATTTTTTTAATAGATTAAATTTTGGAGCAATGTTAGGTTTATAGCAAATTGAGCAGGAGATAGAAGAATTTCTCATATATTCCTGGGGCTCACACATGCATAGCCTCTTTCTCCCCTTATTAATGCCTTTTAGGCATTTATTAAAATGGATGAACCTGTATTGATCTGTCATTATCACCCAAGGTCCAGGTTTATGTTAGCACGTACTCTTAGAAGTATACAATCTATAGGTCAGAACCAGTGTAGAGTAACATGAAGTCACCATTATTGTATCGCAAAGAGACCTCTCACTGCCTAAAAGTCCTCTGTAATCCTCTTATTCATCTTTCTCACACGTAACCCTGTAACTAAGGATGTTTTCACTGTCTTTTGCCTTTTCCAGGATGTCCTAGTGTTGGCAGACAGTAGGGCCAAAATGCAAGTTTTAGGTTGAAATTGAGATGTGTACTCCTTTGCAAATGATAAAAGCCTCCAGGCTACATATCTAATTATGGACCAGTGACTCAGGTGACATAAGATGAATTATCGTACCAACACCTACTTGGAGAGTGTCCAACTATGATTTCACCAGAAGTTTTGTTTTAATTTTAAATCAGTGTTGATTTCTTGCTGCTACTAAACCAAAGTTGAGAAGTCTGTCATTTTAAAAAATAGCTAAAGCTGAAAGTCTCTGCATGGGATAGCTTCTCCCCCTCGCAGAGGACCTGTCACTCATATTCTTATAAAAGAATGCTGCTTTGGATGCTACTCCTTGACACCAAATTATCCATTACAGAGCTTAGATAAAATGCAGGGCAGAGGATATAAAACTGGTACCCCAACAAGTTGCATCCCAGGAAAGGATCTCAGAATCCCTCAAGGAAGGAGGAAATGAAAGATGGGCCTAGACTACTCTGAGCAGAAGCAGCTGTGTTTTCAATCCAAGATATCCAGAACTGATGTCCTGGCTGGGAGTCATCATTCCCTTTCTCCCTTGCCAGATAAATTGGTAAAACTGACATATCTGGGTGACATAAGCCATCACCATTCTACATTGCCTCAAGTCTTATTTTACATGTTTCACTGAATTATCTTTTGAGCTTGAGCTTATGAAGTCAAGAGAGGAGGCCCAGGTATAGGACATAGAACAACTTGGGAGTTTCATTAACTTAGGTGAAATAGATTAATATTTTGTTTCATAGCAGAAGATTTATACAGACTATAGTGACAAGTAAATTGCCTCCTCTGCCCTTGTACCCATGAGTGTGAGTGTAACATATTATTTGGCCATGTATTTGCTACAATTTAATTTAGTGAAGGATCTCAATATGAGACCATTCTAGTAATGCATAATTTTGTGTAAAGGAACTGTCACTCCTATTCTTATAAAAGAGATTTGACATAGACAATGAAAGAAGATCATGTAATCAAAGAAGTAGAGGCTGGAGTCATTCTGCCACAAGCCAAGGAAACTCAGGCTACACCAGGAGCCAAAGGAGTTGGCAGGGATTATCCCCAAGAGCCTCAGAAGAGGCCAGGCCAGGGGGCATGATGCATGGGGGCAACTTGAGTTTATGTATTTTAGCATCCAGAACCATGAAAGAATATTTTTCTTGTTGTTGCTTTAAGCATCCATGTTCAAGGTGATTTGTTACAGCAATCCTAGGAAAGCACTAGAAAGGCAGAGTTTGAAAATGGACTGAGTGGAACCTTACTGCCACTTCTGTGGCAGACTTTGTCTCAGTGCTAAGATTTGCTTATACCTCCAGGCTGTGGCACATTGTCCCCACATGGTGGAACACATGACCATCAGCACCAAAGGGACAAGGTCCTATCAACTAAATGCCCCAGGAACTGAGTGATTTGTGCCAGGCTTGGCCTGTGCATTCTACCTGAAAGACTCTGTATTTATCAAAGACCTGCTTCCTGAGGGGGTCAAGTCTGGGGCCTGTGTCTTCCACAGTAGGAAAACTGACCCTCTCTGAGGATGGGACATTCTGAAAACATAGATCAGGAGAGAATAAGAGGGCAGGAATTCTCTCTCCAGAAAAGCATGGGAAAGAAGAGAGATGGAAAAAGACCACATAGAGTGGAGAGAAGATACACAGAGAGAAGAGGTATCTTCTCTGTAAATTTTGTGGGTAAAGTATGAGAAAGTGTTGGTCCAGGAGGGACCTTAGGGTCTTTGCTCCAAGTGCATTCAGAATTAGTGAGAATAAAAGGGCATTTACTAGAGATCAAGTTCAGAAATGGGATGCTTATGTTGACTTTTGCATGCATTCCTGCTGCAATAAGCTTAAAGGATAATTCTTAGACAATCAAAAATTATTTCCTAAAAATCCAATAAAACTCACCACTTATCCAATGCTTTGAAAACAATTTTTTGGGGGAAATTAAACCCAGAGAAAGCTGAATGTCTGCACAAGGTCGCTCTCATAAGCACAGCTTCATAGAATATAACCATTCTCCAAGCTTAGCAAGAGGAGGTATTTCTAAAATACAATATTTGAGGGAATATTTTACAGATGAAAAGCCATGGGCTTCCCAGCCAAAAGTGTTCTGAAAAGGTGGGTTTTAATTTCCGAAAAGACAAAAGCCAAGAGAAAAAGAAAATGAATATCTCCATGCACTTAAGAACTAGGATATTACTTAGATGGTGAAGTTTTATTCTGAAAAATGACTGTCAATTAAGATTAATATTCTCCTTATAATTAATTCAAAATCTTATTAAAATCAAACTTTTATAACTTTACATATAAGCATACCGCCTCTGCAAGGACGGAGAATGTGCTTTGCCATTAATTTTACCTGTATCATTTCTCAGTTCTCAAAAAAGGCAATAAAAGTTCCCTCCTTGAAAATCATCAATGCCGGGCCACCCTCATCTCCATAACGACACAATTTCCAATTCACGCCTCATTTTCATTAATGTTTCTGGCCATAAATTTTTAAGCATATGATAAAAAATTTCTGAAGCGGCATAAAACTAACATGAAGAGGGAGTTCATTAGCATGTGACCCTAATTAGAAATTCCACATTAACTTCACGTTTCTACTTGTACAGACCCAATAATGTCTCATCTCTACTCTGAGTCTGCTTCTACAGTGGTAGGAGGAAATATTCCTCTTGGTTGTTTAATTCTGTGGCTTTATTTTTAAAACAATCCATGTGTCTCCTCTGTTATTGAATAAGTCAACAGACAATTGTATCACAGAATGCCTTTTGTGTCACAAATTATCCGGAAGAATTGTGAGAAGGTCCTTGCCCAATGCTTTATTAATGACACCAGATCATAAAAGAGGGGGAAATATGCTGACTCTGTCTCTTTTCTAATGTTGGGTGATAAAAATGCTACTTCAGGATCCAGAAGGTTAAGTTCTAATGTGTATTTTGAATAGAGTGTGTTGGAATAATTGCCTCATAAAGCAAAGCATTGCCCAGCCCGCTAATGGACGCATAGTGCAGGGCTCAGCAAAGACGACCAAGCTTACTGGAAAAAATGCTGCGCCTCGACTTTTGTAGCCCTCGCGTATGAAGTTAACTTTCCCCTCCCCTTGCTTTTCAAAAAAGGTATAAAATCCATCACCCATTTCCCAGTTCAGACATGCCCCTGCCTATGACATGCAGGAGAGCTTGTCTGCACAGATGGTCTCTCTTTGAACTCTTCCTCACTGTGCCCTCATTCCCATGTAATCACCAACTGTGCTAGACTTGCCTCAGTCCCATGTTACCAGGAGAATATTCTGGAAGAAATTCCACAGAGCTTTTGAATCTAGGTAATAGATGACCTCCTATTTCCACCTGAGTATTTTGGATGCTCTGCACCAGGGAAATGTAGATACCCTCTCAAGGACAGGACTGAAGTGTGACAGCCATGCTAGGAGGAAGCCCAACCTACGAACAGCCCCAGTAATGGAGGTGTTTAGGCATTCCTCGGCTATTTCAGCTGAGTAACACTAGACACTAGATGAAGAGAAAAGTCACAGTGGACATGATCTACCCTCTCAAAATCTACCCTCTCAAAATCTTGCACTACTTATTCATTGTCACAACCCTATAAAATAACTGAAGTCAGATCCATCCACCTGAGCTCCATCACCCAACAGGAGTTGAAGATGGCAATCAGCTTATATTTTTAAAGATATCAAGGTGATCAATCTGTGACAAGATGAAACATGGCAAGATACTTTTGCACATGAAGCAAATATGTAAGAGAAGAGAAAGAAACAA
>NW_004524597.1:4819124-4824483 GCF_000260255.1 Octodon degus
AACCAAGCCAAGCCTGGTTTGCCCTTGGTGGATCCATATATTAGCTCACAGGAAAAAGAACCCACTCATTCCCCTGGAGGCTAGGCTCAACACTAAAGAAATTCAATACCAAAGAACCACAGGGGACATTTAATGAGGGAAAGACAGGTGGGAAATCTTTAGCAAGATGATATGAAAAGGCTCTGCATCTACTTCTTTAAAGTCTGACTGCCCACATGTTATGGCTCAAAGCTAGAATGTTCCCTCAAAATTTCATGTGTTCAGAGGTAGGACTCTTGGACAGTGATTAGCTCACGGAAGGGCTCTAGAGCTAACTGTCGTTAGGCAGTCTCACCTGATCAGAAGAAGTGAGCTCCTGAGGGCCTGACCTGGAGGTTCATGTCTTCCTCCCAGCTCCTCTTGTTCTTTGCTTCCTGGTCACCATGGCAAGATCAGTTCTCCTCCACCACAAGCTTTTCACCTTGCCCTTCGGAAGGGCAACTATAGTCAACTATAGACAGATTCATCTAAAAACACTGAGTCAAAATAATCCTCTCCTCTAAGCTGTACACACAATAGCAAAACACAAATGTAGTCGTTTGGTCTACCAAAGTTATAAAGACGTCACAGCAAAACCCTTCCCCCAACCGTCACTCCAAAACCAAAATAAAGACCTGCTTATCTGCACCTCACTCTATCTCTTCCCTGATTTAGCAGTTTGATAGGCTCACATTTGTGACTCTGGATCCTGTCTCCGCAGCCCTCTCTCAGATTTGCAGAACAAAGAGAAGGTAGCCAGCTTACTCAAAGGGGAGTCTGCATGCTCATTAAAGCAAGCACTGGGGTAGGGAAGAAGGAAAATACTATTACTTTTCTCTCTTATTGCTGTCATGTGAGCAATAGAATGCACCAGCCTATAAAACTAATATCACACCAAGATGCTCACAAAGGAAGAAAAGTGCCCTTTGAAAAACTGAGCAATGAATGAACTGATTTAATTCCATGAGATTCACACTGTGTCTGAGTGTGATCATTTTAAGAACCTTTAACTAGTGGAATGTATAACAACATTCTCATAAAATTAATCAATCAGTCCAGAAAGGATGAGTGTGTGTGTGTTGAGGAGAAAATCTTAAAGGTGAAAAAGTAAAATAATACATTATTGGTGACTCATTATAGTCTGGCAGAGGATTTCCCCTGTGCTGAACTTCATCTTTCAATAGACTTCCACCTTTGTGACACCTGTTCTTCCTTCTGTGAACACACCAGTCATCGAGGCTAGCTCAAAGCTACGAAGTTGGTGATCAATAGAAAGGTGATTTGAAGTTCCCATCTGCTTCCAAATCTGATCCCCCAAATCAGGGCATGTTTCAACATGTTCTGAAAGATGCAGCAACCAGGGCTCAGCCCTAAACTTAAGGGTAGTCTTGGAAATCTTCACTTGTAAATCTTCCCCAGTAAATCAGACAAATGTTCGGGAAGCAAGCATCCTGAGAAAGTCATTTCTGCTCTGCCTCAATTTCTCCATCTGCAAAATGAGGAGTTTGAATGAGATCATTCATAAAGATTCTGATAGTTCAACAACATGGGATCATGGCAAAATGGCCCGGAGATGGACAAAAGAAAACAATGGTAGTAGTGGATGGTATCCCAACTATCATGCTTTTATTGCAAAAATTAACGTTTTGACAAAATTATGTTTTAAACTGAGTTTTCATCCTGCTTGACAATTTATAGTCATGCAATTTAAAAAGTGCCAATCATTAAATGCAAAAGAGTGACAAATCTAAACATGCCAGAACTGCTAATGGATGAGAGTATGTTATTGCAACTATAAATCAACTCCTGAGACCTTAAAATGCCATAAATAAGCGAGTCTCTATGTCAAAATTGGCAAGATGACCAGAATCACTGTGTTGATTTATTATACACCACCTTCATAATCAACACACTGTTGATCTGCCACTTTCTTTTTATATAAATATATGAATAACTTTTTGACATCAATATAAATCATAGCTTCTAGATCTAAGCTATAACTTGCAAAATGCCAGCAGAGGTGAATGACACTTTGGGTGTGGCCTGTTACTTTGTGTTAAAACCTTGTTGTCAGAAAAATTTTATTTCTTCCTTGTCATTTGAATAATAGGCACACTTGGCTCAATATCTTGTCTTGGCTTTGAGTAAAAGCCATCAGTAAAATGAGTAAAACAGATCTGTAAAATATAAACACTTTTATAAATAACAGCTCATACTTCTTTCATAAGGAGGATAAGTTTAAGGAAAATAGTGCTAGTTTTATATAAATGACTGGCTTTGTACAAAGAAAGTAAACTCAGTGACAAAGAAAAAAATTTTGTTCTCTTGTGAATATTAGCTGCACTAGTTTGAAATCTATCTATCTATCTATCATAGATATACCTTATACCTATATACATCTTACTTTTATACAGTGGAAGACCCTTCAAAAGTCATTTCAATGTGTGGCTTCATTCCCACCTACACAATGGGAATAATGTTTATTATTCATCTCTAGGCAAGATGAGGAGAAATAGCTCTTGCCATGATACTCCATGAGTTTTTTTAACATGTCTAAGTTAACTGCTTTGTCAAAACTAGGGCCTTGATCTCTTTTGCTGGTATACACTAAGAGAATTTTCCTCATAAGTCCGCAAGATTAGAATAGCTTTATCATTAGGTTGGTTTCCTAGAGCCAGAGATCTACAGAAGTGAAAAGCGAGATTCTGTTCTTTTCCCCTTAAAAAAAAAGGCTAATGAAAGATTGCACCACTGTCAATGTCCTGTCAATCTGTGAGAGTGAATCTGTGCCCTGCAGAGCACATGTGGGTAATGGGTGAAAAGCATCAGCTCCTAGAAATACTGGAGGATAGTCCTTTTCAAAAGCAGCTAGTCATCTTTCCTGTCCTCCTGGTCTTCCATAGGTTTCCATCCCTTGGTCCAGAGCAAGAATTCATAGTGCTTTCCTGGCATCAGGGTGGAATGTGAGTTGCTGGACTGGCTTAAGAGTCACTGGCTCCCATAAGTGGAAGTGATACCATGGATACAAAATATAGCTGTTCTGAAGTCACCAAAAGGAAGACCCCATGAAGAGGTGCGAAAGAGCGAGAAGAAAGGGGAGACAGCAAAATAGACCATAGTGGCTGATCATGTATTCTAGCTTTCTCTTTCAATCTTCCCAATACAGAAATAGGAATGAAGATATGTTGAAAACTACCCAAGAACTATTCAGAGATCCACATCCAGAACTGCCTGTCTTGTCTACAACTGTGCCACCATGAATGACCCGATCTCCGATCTTGGAAGCCAAGTAGGAACAGGCCTGGTTAGTACCGGGATGGAAGAACTACCTATCTGAATTCACTCTATCACAAGGTTCTTGAAAAAGATAAGAAATAAGATACATATCAATGTTTTAAGCCTCTATGTTAGGGTGCATTAGGGGCAGAAGAAATCACTTGAAGTATCCTGGTTTAAGGGCTGGTGAGATAGCACAACAGATTTACAAGGACAAAGAGTCAATCCCCAGCACCACATGCCACACCATGATGGCACCATCCCCAAGTGCACAGAGCCAGCCACAGAGACCAGGCTTGATGGCGCTCACCTGTAAATTCCAGTGCTGAGGAAGCTGAAAACAGGAGGATCACTACGGAGTCTGAGCTACATGGTAAGACCCTCTATGAACTACATTTTTTTAAAAAAAGAAAAGAAATATCCTGGTTTAATCATACACAGTCACTCCAGCTTATAGCCCAGAGCAGCTGAGCTGAGCCCTCAGATGAGAGTCAGTTCTACTCCAGGTACTCTCAGGTCATTTCCCGATGGGTAAAGAGACAAAGCTGAAAAATAATAGGCCTACTCGCAGCAGGTGGGACAGAACACTCCTATGATAATACTAAGTGCAAGTCCTCTGACCATGTCAGGGGTCCACAGCTCACTCCTTTCATATAAGTAACAGTTCCTAAAATTCTGAGAAGTCTTCCTTGTTCTTCCTCAATTTGCCCTCAACCCATGCTCCTTCTTCAACACTGAGAAAGACCCAGAGCTTCTCCACAAGGCATACAACACCCAGGTGCATACTGTATTAGCCTAATGCTACAACAATCAGTCTCCTCACTTGTATCATTTCTAAGCCAGGGGAATAATCACCAAATGCACTTTCTATTCATTCAACTTCAATCTAATTGATGTCATGAAACATTTATCAAATGTCTACTCTGTGCCAAGCACTGGAGAACAACAAAATGCTGGATCACTTCTTTCATTCTCAACATGCATTTGGCACATGGGAGTTGTGGGTTGGGACACAGACACCAAAACACTTCTGGTTCAGTGCAATGACACGCAGACATATACGTGAGGCTGTGATCCACAGAGAGATGTGTCTGTAGGAGAGGGTAGGAGCCCAAGGAAGCTCAGGAAGACATCTTTGAAGGAAGAAAAACTCATCAGGCAAAGGAGGTGAGAAGGACATTCTCACTAAGGTGGAACACTGGCCTGAACATAGACGACATAAAGCAGGAGCTGGGAAATTCTCATGTTATGGAAAGACTCTCAGCCCTTTAAATTTATGTGTTGAAACTTTAGCATCTAATGTGACTCTATTTGTTGGTAGGATCTATCAGAAAGTACTTGGGGTTAAAATAGATCATAAGAGTGGGGCTTTGGTTTAATCTGACTGGTGTCCTTTTGAAAGGAGGAGGAGATACTAGAAATTAACATACAGAGAGAGAGAGAGAGAGAGAGAGAGAGAGAGAGAGAGAGAGAGAGAGAGAGAGAGACTCAGCTAGAGAGCCAGCCAGATCGCTCAGGGGCTGACCAGATAGCTCAGTGGACTGAAGCATCTACTTATGCAGGCGCAGGGACCAGGATTCCATCCCCAGCATGCTGTTCTGGCACCACCCCTGGGGCAAGCTGAGATGGTGATTGAGACTGGGTATGGTAGCTACTACATAAGTTGGTAGGATTTTACCTCAAAAGTTTGTCTCTGGGGCTGGAGATGTAGCTGACTAGGAATGTAATAGTCCAAACCTGATTATCACTAAAAACAAGTAAACATGATTGAAACCAACTTCTGTGTTGCTCATTCTTTATGGATGTGTGTTGTGAATCTGAATCAGCCTCTTGTTGAACATGCTGGAATTAGCCTTGTTCTTATGTCCTGGAATTTATCTATTATGCTTTTCGTGCTGGAAATCATGGTTATAGAGGAAAGGCATCAATTAGATGTTATTATTTATGGGGAAAATCAATAAGCAAATTTCATAGCAGAAATCAACCTTGACAGTCACATTGTCCTGACTGTGTATTCTGCAAATCACATTCCACAGAGCTGAATTTCTTTCCTACCCAGAATCTC
>NW_004524597.1:4828591-4836473 GCF_000260255.1 Octodon degus
GATGCCCATTTCTGGATTAGGTCTTTAAATTCTGGGGCCCTAATGTTTTTTAGTTCTTTATAAATTCTAGAGAGCAGACCTTTGTCTGAGTACTTATTTGTCATGATTTTTTCCAAATCTGTGGGTTGCCTTTTCACTTTGCTGGTTAATTGTCTTAATTTCAAAGATTCATGCATGACACCCCATCAGCTGGAAGGGCTGACTTAAGATTAAGGGGGAATATACCAACACAACAGGAGAGTTGGCTTGTTGTTTTGTACATTCCTGAAAGACAGCCAAAGAGCTAGTGCAAACTCAAAAGCTTCACCTTTCACAAATGCTCACCGCTGGCTCATCCAACATGCTCCATATGCCCAGCATTGTTTCTATTTTTTTAAAATTTAGTACAAGGTCTACAGGGTCTCAACTACGTGGATAAGACTTGTAGTGATTCTCCTGTTTTCAGCCTCCAAAGCGCTGGGACAACAGACATGTAACACCACACCCAGTCTCATAATCTGTTCACCCCAAGGGCGGGGCCTGCATGGCATGTCTGGGATCTAAAAGTGTTTCTATTTTAACAGACTCCACCTCCTTAGGTTCTCTTCATGACTGTCTAAGTGAGGACTAGAATTATCTTCTTGGTTATAGATGAGGAGCCTGAGGCAAAAAAACAGAAGTGGAGAGACTTGCTCAAAGCATCTTACCTAGGTTGGAGAATGAAAGGCAAAATTCAAATACAGACTGAAAGCACTGCTGAACACAAGCCAAAGAATGAATTGCAAGGTTTTCGAAACTCAGGCTCTGAATGAGAGCTGTTTATAAGGAGGAAGTTTCTCTAAAACCACCAATAGGGAGTGAAGGAAGTAGCATATAAAAGTCTATCACCATGGTAGTTACCACTGTGGGTAAGAGGATCTCTTGCCTCAGAGAACAAGTGTAAAGTACACAGTTCACAGCACTTATAATGTGACGCCAGATCTGACCTATGGCTGTTTTAGCAAAAAAAGTTCTGCTGGAACCTAGGAATGCATATTGACACTCTCCTGTAGCTGTTTTTGTGCTATCGTGGCACAGCTGAGTACCTGCAGTGCAGAATTTGTGACCTGGAAATGCTGAAATATCCTTGCCTGAAAAATACATGCCAAACTCTATTCTCATGTTATCCCAGCTGAGAGGCAGGGAAAGGTTGTGGTATTTGTATTCTCAATCATGAGTCACCAAAGAAGGTTGTAAGGGAACGAGCTTTTTGGCCCCCTCAGCAACGGATTGTGGGCAGAGGTATCATCATTAGTTTAGTTTTTTGTTTTGTTTTGTTTTTCAGAACTGGGGATTGAACTTAGGCCCTTGCACTTGCCAGGGAAGTGTTTATTCTACTGAGCCATCTCCCTGGCCCCCTCAGTTTAGTTTTAAAAGTGAATTCTAAAGTCATGAACTAGTGGCTCATGAGCTAGATGTTTGCTCTGAGGGACTATGCAGTGTTTCATAAAACTGTGAATTAGTGGGAAATCATTTCCCATCTTCAAAATCAAAACATCTAGTTTCTCTTTGAAAAGTAGGAAACCTGGTACCACTGGGCTTACATTGCTGTGTGACCATCTAGAAATGGAAAACTCTGTGGGGAGAGAGGAACCTTTCTTTTCTCCACTGTTGGTGACAATGTAGGGTGGCACAACCACTTTGGAAACCAGGCTGGATGTTCCTCAGAAAACAAGGATTAGTGGTCCCATTTAACCCAGCTTTTCCCCTTTTGTGTATTTTCCCAGAAAAATTAAAAACACCATACCACAATGATAGATGTGTGCCCACAATGATACATGTTTATGGCAGGACAGTTTGTCACAAAAAAATCTTGGAAATATCTCAAATGCCCATCATGTGAGGAATGAATAAAAAAGATGTGGCATTTTTATGCAATTGAGTACTACTCAGCTATAAAGAAGGATAAACTTGAGACATTTTTAAGGAAATGGATGTGAATTGAGTCCATATTTACAAATGAAATAAATTAGTCTCATGTGTAAACACTGTATTGTCTCCCTAGTCTAAGAAATAGAAGAGCAAATAAGATGCAACGTATACAATAGATACTGTGAACGGGGAAGAAAATGCTCAAAAGGAAAGAAAAACTTGAATGAGGAAATGAGAAAAAAGGAAAAGAAAAGGAAAAAAATTATTCTTGCACAAACACACACACACAAGATTGTGAACATAGATATCCTACTAACTGCTGTTAGCTTATTGAAAGGCAACATATATGCCTACACTGGGTCATTGGCTTTTCGTGTCTATGGGTTGTATTATAAGCAACTACTTTGAAGGTTACGATGTGCAATGTACTGAACATTGTTGCTATCCTACAATGTTGTTTTGAACTACTTTTATACTATTGTTTTTATTGTGTATTTTTCTTTTCTTTAAAATAAAAAAAAAAAAAGGCAAACATTGTCCAGATCCACAACTGGCCGCTTCCAACTGCGTAAATGAACTGCCTTCCCAGGGTGTGTACTGTAGTTGTGCTCCCTGGTGGGCATATCTTCATCATGATCACCCTCCCAGGCTAAGAGAAGTCACATGACTCACAAAGACAAGTGATGATTAGACATGCTGCCCATGTGCTGTGCCGAACAGTGACAAGTCACAGTCCTTTGTGCTCACTGTCTCATCCCTACGTATATGTACTATACCTGCACCCTGTGTGACCCCAGCAAAGGAACTCTGGGTCCTCTACTCTGTCTTCACACAATCTGAATAATGCATTAAAACATGCAATGCAGAATGTGCAGATAAGAATAAGTGCTTCTAAATGTCATGACCTTTGTCACCCAGGAGAAGCTAGGAGTAGTTAGTACAAGACTGAGACATTTCTCACCCTGCCTTCATTCTTATGGACAGGAGAGCTGATCTAGGACCCTCCCAAGAAGCAGCCCATCACCAATGAACTATGGTTGCTAATTGTATTCTGACATATCACATGCAAAGCTCTCTGTCCCTCACATTCCTCTGTGGTTTGCATGGATGAGATACTCCCATGCAAGGGAATTGTGGCATAGGGTTTATCCACATTTTAAAAAAGGTCAGAAAGATTATATGGAAAACCACACTCTAAGCCAAAGGAACAGTTTGGGTTCCCTGGAATTTAAGATTCAATATATTGCCAGACCTCTTGCAAAACTGAATAGTCATCACGTTTTGTTGCTCCCACTTCTAGTCTGAGGCATTATAACTAAGGAAATAAGGAGTGTCCAAGCCAGGTGTGTCTAGTAGACAGTGGTATTGACCTAATTCATAGGTTCCAGGTATAGCAAGTTAAAATGTTCTGTAGTTATGTCACCTTTGAACACAAGGGCTGCTCTTCTCGCACTCAGAATAATCACTGACTGCCATCTTCCTCTAGATAGAGTTATGTAACCTTCCACGCATGAAGGCTCCCGTTTTGCTCAAGGTATGCCTATGCAGAAATGATAGCGGGTAGCTACTGGCCACCAGATAGGACTGCTAAGCAATAGTCACAGCAGCTAAGCTCTCTGAAGGAGATTCTACCTGGGCATGAGCAACATGCAGCATCAAGACATTCAGGGAGTTCCCTTTCAGTTTCATTGGTGATTCACGGGTAAGAAGAGCTTTGGGAAATCAGATTTCCTTCATCTAACTATGAAACATCTTACAAAAATGCATGGCCCTATTGCACCTACAACTTGAATCATGACAATAATCAGAGTTTATGCTCCAGTATGCCTCAAAACATTAGTACCACAAGTTTCTCACCTAGAACAATCCTCTTCAAAACCCATCCAGAGTTCCCATTTTTCCACAAGGCTTACTTGGACAGAAAACACAGTAACCCCTCAACAGCTGGTGTGATTCTGTATGTCTGGAATCTTTAATTGGTTGTTTGGATACAATTCCAAACAACCCCCCCAGTGTGAAGCCTGCAAGCATCTCAGACATCATCCCATCCTTCTCTTTATCTCACCAATGGTAACTTTGCGTCTCCTCTGCACTCAAAATTTTATTCTATCTTAATACCTAAATGGTCTTTACAAACTGTCACCCCAGTACTTCCAGAGAAGCATGCCATCACTGATAGTGTCGCTCAGAGACGGAGATGTCCTTAGGGTGACCAAAGCTCATCCTTGTCTGTTAGACATCCTTACACACTGACTATGGGTTCCTCAACCTTCCACCTCTTGATACAGTGACTGTTTTCTCACTTCTGCTAAACTCGGTCATACATATATCTTATCCTTTACCCCACTGGCCACATCTCTATGACTGATAAGATCTACAGATAAAGCTATTCTTATAATACCTGACAAGATAGAGGAAGAAATGTGTAACTAAAGAGATAGGGATGAATTTTTGTTGGAATTTAAAGTCCACTGGGGCATGGAAACAAGGTCTTCCAAAGGATGCAACAGCATATTTCTTGTCCTGGGAATGAAGACAAAAATCAAATATTTACAAACCACCTATATTATATAGAGGAATTTTATATATTTAAAATGAAGGCTGGCCTAATTCTCAGAAAACTGAAGTTCTATCTGGCTGATTGTCTTATGGGAAGCCATATAAATACAAAAACAAGGTGGATTATTTGATCCAGGTCTAGCTGGCACCCTACCCTGAGGAACTTGTGGTTCATCACATTCTCTCAGCTATGTCGGAGTCTGTAATCAGTCATTTCTTAAAAGACAGAGTGAAAAAGAAAGGAAAAATATGTATACTGGGATAAGATTCCAAAGAGGATTTGATTTTACATCTACCTGTGGTATGAACTACCACAGACAGAGAAGTTCTGTGCTGCTACGTTTCCTGAAGGTTCTTGTCCTTCTCTAATGCCTTGAAATACCAGCATGGATTCTCCCCTACCTTCTCATTTAACCCCCTTTTAAAGTTTTTGCAGCATACAGACATACCAAAACCACATACACACAACTACATTTAAAAAGACAACACACAAGAAACACACATATACACTTGCATTCTCTCTCTCTCTCTCTCTCTCTCTCTCTCTCTCTCTCTCTCTCACACACACACACACACAAACAGAAAAATACTGAAAGAAAAAGAAAATGAAGCAAATACTTGAGGCCTATAAATGTTAGAAAGTTATTCATTTATTTCATTGAATTCTTATGTCCCCGTATTATGCATGAAGTGCAGAGATTTTAGGTACTACTTATAAGGTGGAGGATGACAGTAGGAACATAAAAAATTAGCAATAGTTATGGTACAAAAAATTATATTTTCTAACAATTCGCTATTTGTAAACTTCTTTAGTCATTTACACTTGTTTGTTATATTTTGCTCTAGATTCTATTTTCATTTCCATTTTTCTTGTGAGAGTACCAACAATTAGAAAGGTTAAAGGTTCCCTAGGAATCAGAGGTGACCCTGCTTTATGCATTCTTTATCAAACGAAAGGGAAAAGCTATCTATATTTTCTTTACACAGTTTGCATACTAACATCTTTCTTTCCAGGATTCTTTCTGAAAACATCTATGAGCTACAGGAAATTAAATCAAACAAGATAAAAACCAAATATAGTGTTCAGGGAAAAAGAATATTGCAAATGAAGTGAAGAAGGTAGACATTAGGGAAGGAAGTAGGTAGGAAAAAATCACTGCATATTTCATGCCCAAGCATATATTCCAACTTTGACAACTGCATCTATTGAATGCTTGGTAAAAATTATAATAATAGCAATGATGACTGATGTAATGATTTGAAATGGCAATAGAAAATCCTTATACACGTATCATTTCATTAGGTGGAGGGAAGCTACATTTGTTTCACTCTGCAGGCTATTTCAAACAGGTTAGTATTAGAGTACTGCTCTGAGCAGGCTATACAATCATCAACGCCATAGCCAGGATGAAAAAGATGGCAAAATAATCTATTCGTGGTGTCTGCTATTGGTGCATAGAATCACACATATTTTCAAACCCTGTGTGGGCCACTTGAAGTGACTTGGTGGGAGATACACACCATGGCATATTATTTCTACTCTACAATATTGAAAACAAAACAAAAACCCTGAAACTAAAAAAAAAAAATCCATGAAATTTGTACAAATAGCAGAGAAATCACAGATCCTCAAGTCACTGATCCAGCACCCCTTTTGCTTCTTGGAACTCCAGATTGCAGGACAACCTCCTATTGAACCTGCATACAATTTTAAGAGAGCAATTTTGGTCATTTTACATTTTCTGTTGAAGTTTTAGTCTTGAAAGTGTACAGTCTGAATGTGAAAGGCGATTGACTTGTCAGTCCTAATAGGTCAATCATAGTCTGTGAAAGGAAGTGGCTATATGTTGGTGCTTGAATACACCCTTAAGCCTGACTTACAGCTTTGGTCGGCAGCTCTGCAGTACTGTTGGGAGGTGATGGAATCTTTAAGAGGTGGGGTCTTCTTGGAAAATGTTAGATCATTAGTAATGAACCCTTAGGGATACTGGGACCTTGACCCCTTCCTGTCCCTCTCCATTTCACTCCTGAGTGCCATGAAATGCACAGGAAAGACTTCTTCCTGCCTATGATCCAGGCAGGATGGACTGTCCTTCCAGAGGCCTAAAGCAGCAGGACCAAGTAACCATGGACTAAAATCTTTGAAACTGTAAAGAAAAATAAAATTCCCTCCCATTGAAGTTCTTCCATTTAAGTTCCACTTCCTCTTTTCCATTAAACTCCATCTAACCCTTCTTCCACGTCTTAGGTATTTTGTCATAGTCATGCAGAACTGACTAACACAGATTAAGTATGAGTAGTCCAATCGTCAAAGATGTATGTCAGCTACCCTAACTCAGCTCAGAATCTGCTATCGTTAAACTCCACGGAAATTGCCTCATGTTTGGGATTATTTCAAACACATTGATGCTTTGGAGTTAGGTACAACATCAATCATTTTGAAGATATATAAATATATGCAAAGATACATCACACGCAATCCTCACAAACTCACTCACTACCACATTTTGAGGTGGACACACATAGCATGTTCATAAAGCATCCATCATCATCTGGGGTTCTCTGTAGGCAAGAATGATATAAATATTTCCAAACTGCTTGGGATGATAGAACTATGAGCTAAACTAGAGAAAGATGTAACATACTCCATTCTAGGGGAGTAAATCTATAAAATTTTTAAAAACTGAAATAGTCCAAGATGTTTATATTTGGATTTCTTTTAAAGGTATTTTAACATAATTGCTTTATACAGATAAGTAAGTAGAAGCTGAGGGGTATGAATAGAACATTAGCCAGCTCCCATTTCCACAGAGAAATGAAAAATCAACTCTTCCAAACCTTTGAAAAGAAGACCATATTTATGAGGCTATTCTACTGGAAGTTCATTATACTTTTCATAGCTTCTCCAGCCAAACTAGTTAGTCAAATGAGGCTTCATAAAATTCCAATGTCGGAATCTTTACCTCTTGGAAGTACACATTAAGTCTCTGACAGACATTGGTCTGCTTCAAAATAATTCAGTGTGTGAAGTGGTTGGGAGGAGGGTGGCCCATGAGGATAAAAAGCAAGCAAGGTGGGCAGGAGTTCCTCAGTGTTGACTTTACATGATGGTTGTAATGGGATTCATTGTACTAGTCCTCCAGCACTCTTATAAATGCAATGGGAATTTTCCAGAATAAAAGTTAGTGTGATGTTTAGTCTTTGTTTTCCTATTGAGAAGCCTAAGAGCCACATGCTTCTGGTGTGTCTGGGTAGGACAAAGGCACATGACATTGGCCACTATGTCTGGTCTCTGACTTCTTCTTCTCCGGCTCTTTCCAGATCTGCTTCTTGGCGACTAAGACCTGCGTGGCTTTGTTCTTCCCTCCCCTCTACTACAGCATCCTTAGCTTAGAGTCAGCCAAGCCTGGAACAAAAGCTCAGAAACTTTGAG
>NW_004524597.1:4836842-4847606 GCF_000260255.1 Octodon degus
TTTTTTAAAGAGCCAACATTTTTGGTGACCTTGCCTTATCAAATAGCAAAGCACAGAATTTGTAAAATTCATGTTTTCTTATAGCTGAATGATATTTAGTGTTCTCCTTTCCAAATTTTAGTTTTTGGATCTATCAGGTGGGGATGCTTATCCTAATTACTTCATTGTGTGTAACTATACACATTTTATATGTATGTCAAGTGCTTGAGGACACAGGAAGCAAACATCAAAATATGCAGCCCTTAACATTATCCCCAAAGCAATTTAGATTGCTGGATACATGGTAGGGAGGCAATTAGTCTATGTTAGATGAAGGAAGAAAGTAATGATCACAGGAGGGACACTTCTAAAATATATCTAATTAGGTGCTATCTAAATTTCACAAAGTCACCAAAAAGTTTTTGCTTATTTTAACCTGTGCCTACGCTCATTGCGAGTCAGTTCAACAGCTTGGTAATTAAAACAAATACCTTGTATTTCCAACAAACGTAGCAGCATAAAATAGAAGGCAATTACTCAACTCTGACTTAGGCTTAATATGCAGCATGCCTTAATTTATTCTAATTTGATATTCAAAAGAATATCCTTAAGGTAATATCTTTCTGCAGCTCACAATGACTGCAACACACCAAATTATGATGAGCATCCATCTCAAGTGCACAAGAGCTGAACATCCCCACCCTACCCCGAGCAGAAAGCAAACCTAAGGTGGGAGGCAATGGCAGGCATCAGCCTGATGCAGGTGGGGGACACTTGTGCATTGGGAAGACACCCTTATGCCTTTATCCAAACTTAGCTCATTAACGCCAAGCCATGTGATCAGTTCCTGACTATAAGCAAAGCAGACATATTTACACATCGGCACAGATTGGTCCCCAGTCACAAGAACCCAAGGGTTCCATTAGCATCTGATGCAGAGGGTAGCATTTCTTCTGTCTAGCATTCAAACCAGAGATATGTTGGCCTAGAGATTCCTGAAAACACTTATGGCATGCCTTAGAGACAAGTCCAATTGCCAATCCACCCAACCTCTATGAGGCATTTTTCCATCTTTCTGATTAATGCAAAGAGGAATCTCACTTAGCTGCCAATTTGATTCTCAGTGCTGTTAATTACCCTTTGAATGAGGCAGGTTAAATTTAGGAATAAGATGTCAGAAAAGTGTGTGTGTGTGTGTGTGTGTGTGTGTGTGTGCATGCACTAGGGAAGCTATGCATTTCCACATATACAAGTGTGGTGGATGATTACAACTGATTGCAAATATTATCAAATACATGAATTATCTGTTGCTGGGAGACAAATTACTGCAATACTGAGTGTTTTAAGAAAACAATAATCATTTATTATCTCATGAGAAAATGAAGTGAGCAGAGAGCTTTATTTCTTTCTTATGATTTTCATCTTGAAAGTCACTCAGTTGTTATTCAGAGGAAAAGGAATCAGCCGCTACCTTTTGAAAGACGAATGTGCCAGGCGTAGTGTGAATTCACCACTAGGAATATTCACTTTAAGCCAGGAGCCATGCTATAGCTTTTGATTCTTACCACAGATCTTTAGCTAGCCATTACTATTACTACCTCCATCCTAATGAGAAAATTGGGCAAGGAATGTGTACCGCTTGGGATCTCTTGGATCGCTCAGTGGCTGAGCTGAGCTCTACTGTGGTATAACTAAGTCTTCCACATGACCCTCAAACATGGCACCCTCTCTCAGATATGTACCTACTGTCTGGCGCTAAGAGATGACTATGCTAGTTGTTCCCAAATCCTTCTTCACTGCTTCCTGCTGTAGGAACATCTCAAGGGCACTAACACTAGGTGTAAGTAAGAGGATGTTTTCAAAGCAACTTAAGGTATCATGCTATGATTCTGGGCAAGAGTCCTGGAGTTCAGTGAGTTTACCAGACACCTGGAGCTAGGGCCATATGCATCATCAGAAGCATTTGCTTCACCAGAAGCCCAAGGAAAATCCTATCTCCAGAAGAGTTGTCAACAAAGGCCTCTACACTGCCACGCTTAGGTGCCGGTACCCACTGCCTCCCTAACAGGAATCTCAACCCATGTACAAGACTGCCCCCTCTTCAGTCAGCTGGCTGTTGGGAATTGAGAATGGCTTGGAAACTGTTACACTGACTGTTACTCTAGAAACTATTACACTGACTTTTAAACACTGTGTTGCTTTCTCAGTCATGCAAACTCTATTGGTGTTAGATCCATACCCATACATATATACATTCACACACACACACACACACACACACACACACACACACACACAGCGTCACAATCATTTACCTCTTGGAGGAGAGGAAATGCTTCACAAAAATCTTAGCTCTAAAAGATAGGGGCTGGGGAGATAGCTCAGTGGAATGAGTGCTTGCCAGGCAAACACAAGGGCCTGAGTTCAATCCCCAGTTCCACAAAAAAACAAAACAAAAGAATAAAAGATAAATACTCATTGGGAAGGTGGTGTGACCATGCTTCCATCCCCATCCTTTTAAAAATCATTTTATTTTCTTAAAATTCATTTCCTTTTTGCCAGTGGTTTTAGTCTCTTTTTCTTTGTTTATTAGCTCCTGACCTTCCTTCAGACAGATACCTTGTATTTCCAACAAATGGTGTCATTAACCCTCTGAGCAAATGCATCACATAGGAGAAGGAGTGTGCTGTTTCACTCCTTTCTCCTGAAACAGCACCCTAATCATCCAATATTACCTGTGTTCTTGTCCCACCTGAGTTGTCTTCTTCTCCTTTGTGTGTGTGCTTATCTTCTATTTTCTTTGTTTTGGACTGTAAGTTTTTGAATGTAGGGATTTAGCCATCCTTTTAAAATTTTTCATTGCTGAGTACCCAATGCTTACAAAAGCAGATAATTTTTATTCAGTAAAAATTTATTTTTAATCCAGCTTTCTGGGGCCTATCTTTTCTAATAGTCCACTGTATAAATATAACACAACATTTTAAACCGATCCCCTAACAATGCCTATTTAGGCTTTTTCTCACTTTGAGTAATATTTATACATAGCATGAAGTAGTATCTGAATGACGCACTTTTGCTGAGTTGGCAGATGGTCTCCACAGGGTGCACTCCCGGAAGCAGAACTGCTAGGTCAATGAAAACAACTCATTTTAAAGACTAGGGACATCTCATCAATTATCAATTATCCTATCTGGGATGTAAGAAAGGTCACCCTCAATTATACCATTTGACACACTAACTCTTTCAATAGCCTAAAAGAAAACCAAGGATGCTGACCTCCTGTCCTTCCCTCTAGATCTCACTCCTTTCCTTCCTAAAGTAAAGGGAATGGATTTCTCTAACTTTTCCCTGTATATGTAAAAGCAGTATCCTAAGAAAATTAACGCAGAGAAAAAGAGATTAAAGTTGATACTACACTCAAAATCCAGGTAAACTTAGTCTTAAGACACTGTCCATTTCTTAAGCCTATTTATCTCCTCTAAAAATCAATTACTCCCTTCCTCCTCTGAAATTCTGCAAGTTTCTCCCTGTAAAGATAACATTTAAGCTTCAACCCAACTTGGTCCTCCCTGAATGTCATACTTTGTCTCCTCTGCATTTGTGCAGTAATACATTCAAAAGATTTTTTTCCTATTAATCTGTCCATCATCAGCTTGTTTTACCAACTCAAATGATTGAATTGTTCGAAAACCAGAAAGCTCCTTTGCCCCTACACACTAAGGCATACAACCCCTACTCTGCAAGAGGGCCAGACCCCCTTCTTCAACTACCATGTTGTCTTTGAAGTTTCTAGGCCAGAGTGAGAGGCCAATATCATCATCATCATGGCCCGAGGAGAGGCTCAGAGCTAAAGATTAAGAGTCTACTTCCCACATCGGCTCATGCTCATACCCTTCATCTATTTTTGGGAGGACTTGACTTCAACTATACCACTGGATGGTAGGAAAATTGTTGCTGGTGGAAAGCAGGAGACCTCAGCCCCTCCTCGAGTGGGTCTGTCCACAGACTGCACAAGAGCCACCAGCCATCTTTCCTTGGGAAAAGCACAGGGAACCACAATAATGTCACAATACTTCTAAATTTCCTACTGTGTCAGTACATATTTGGAATTGTGTAAATATATATTTGTAGTGTAAAATTAACATTGGGTTTTTTTTTGTTTTGTTTTGTTTTGTTTTTTTTCAGAGCTGGCGATTGAACTCAGGCGCTTGTGCTTGCCAGGGAAGTGCTTATTCTACTGAGCCATCTCCCTGGCCCCTTACATTATTTTTGAGGGCATAGACACTATATATATACATGTTGTTATGAAATTGCTTATCTCCAGAAATTTTTCACCTTGCAAAAGTGTTTCTCTCTATCCATTAAAAAATATCTCCCATTTCCTCTCCTTTCAGGGAAATCACTGATCTATTTTATATCTATAAATTTGACAATTGTAGGTATGGTATATGTGGAAAATCATACAAAATGTCTCTTTTGGTGACTGACTTAATTCTTTTACTATAATGTCTTGAAAGTTTGCCCATCCTGTTTTATGTGTCAGAGTTTCCTTCCTCTATAAAGATGAATATATTGATGTAGTATATATAATGAATGCTTAGATTTAAAAAAAATTATTATGGTCAAAGACATATAAATTAATCTCACTAAAAATAAGCCTCCTCACTTCAAAACACATAGCCCATCATTCTCCTTAATTTCTGAAACGGTTCTAGGATTTCTCTTTCCTCAGTATCTTTAGCTGGGCTGTCACAGCTGCCTCAATGTCCCAAGTTGATTCCAGATCTCAACCTACAGTGGTCATTTTAACTTATGAGTATAACCATAAGTCACTCTGTGCAGATGCAGTAAATATAATGGATAAGGATATACTGTAATGTTTTTATTTGACGGATATTTTTATAAAAGTTTTCTGTTGATTCAGGAAATGAAGGCAGCCACTGGACAAGACAAATAGAAGAGAACTTCCAGAACTGCTCCAGAAAGTGACAGAAATGATGGGATAAATGTATGAAAAGAGAGAAAGAGTATTTTGATGTAATTAATAATAGTCTTATTTATCATAAATTTTTAATATTTTTATTTAAACACATTCATTGTATATTTTTATCAGACACACACACATTCTATATTATTTTTTTGTTTCAAAGACTTGCTATGACTTGCATGACATGCAACAGACTCCATGTTTATTCCCCAGTATTGCAAAAGTAAAGTTTATATTATATTAATTTGATGCCAGGACAAAGAAAAATAAATAAAAATGTAATGCTGTGTTGTAAAATATATATATATATATATATATATATATATATATATATATTTAACCTGTTAATGCTACTATGTCCTCTTTTGAGTTGACTTCTGTTTACAAAATTTCTACCAGTGAGATTCATAAAATTAAAATCTCCCATCCTTTCTCCACCTGTCTATTTCTTAAGGTCTTTTTCTTTAATGCCTTATATTTAATCTAATGTCTATGATACCTTCACCTACTCTCTATAAAACTGCTGAGCAATCACCATTTAAAAGATTTATTAGTTCAAGACTTTCTTCTCGTTGAGCTAAGAGAAAGTAGCTGTGTATCTATGCTATTTTGTATATAAAGATATATATTCTTTTCGGTACAAAATGGCCCCTCACTTATATCCCCTGTTTTGTTTACTTCTGTCAGAGATGGGTATCCTATTGCCATGCAAATATTGTAGGTGCACAAATTCAGCAAAGTAATCCAAGACAGTCCAGTAGACTATAATAGTAGTGGGCTTAGACGAGATATCATGTCTGCATCTTGTACTATGAATAACTACTACAAAGACAACAATATGCAATGTATTAATTATTGTAACTGTCCTACTAACCTGTTTTGAAACTGTCTCATTGCTACTTGTTTCTCAATAAAATTAATATTAAAAAAAAGACTTGCTGTGTACAGTTCAGCCTGGCCTTGAGTTCACTATGTAGGAACTAATGGAAATTCTCCTGCATCTGCTTTCCAAGTGCTGGGATTATAGGAGTAAACCACCATGCTCGGCCTTACTGCACATTCTTACATCCATATTTCCTTAGATGGACACTTGGGTTGCTTCCCTGCCTTTGTTGTGGTAAATAATGCTGCCATGAACATGCCTGTACAAATATTGACTTGAGCTTTGCTGTAATTCTCTTTGGCATGTATCAATATACTTAGCTATGCAATCAAAGGGTTATATGCTAATTATATATCTGTGAGCAACTATATTGCTTTTCTATAATATTGACACCACTTCATTTTTTGTACCACCTTCAGTTGTCAGTTTGTCCACAAGTTCACCAACATTTATTTTCATTTTTATTAGCGTATGTTTTTAATACATAATAATTCCATTTCTTATGGGGACATGGTACCTGTGTATACTTCATTTTGATCCTTGTCATTTTCCTTTTCTTCCTGGACCTCTTATTTCCCCTCATCATCAGATCTCCCCACTTCCACAAAATCGATCTCCCTGTTTCCTATAAACTATCTTTCATCTTGCTCCTTTAATCATTTATACTTTGAGTTTCTTCACTTAAGACAAACCATCCTGTGTCTACACTTCTGTGTCTGATTTCTTTCATTTAGCATCATAGCTGCCTGAGTGTGCGCAAAGGGATCTGTCATTACACTCTTGATGTGCAATGCCCAAATGTTTCATGATGTCATCTATCTTTTCCTGGGCATGTTGCGGCCATTCACATGTGTTTTAAGTGAAATATCTATTCCCCTTCTTTGCCCAGTTTTAAGTCAGATTGCCTTTCTATTGTTGAGTTTCAGGAACTCTCTGTATATTCCTAATATCCTTTCCATGTCAATTACATGGTAGTATCTCATTCTTCTTCTTCTTGCAGCACAGGCGGGAAAGCTGACTTGGTTTTGCCCCATTCAGAGCAGGTAGCAGCTTGGTGCTTTGGGAAAGAGACGCTAGGCGAGGATTCTGAGAGGAGACGGACGTCTGACTATTTTCTCCTGATCCTTTCTGGACAGGGTGGTGAGAGTTATTCTGATTCTCAACAAACAATAGGTCGGAAACACACAGTGGGCATTTTCCTTCCATGCATTTTCTGTTTCCTGTAATAAGGGCTAAAGCAGCATTTTAAAAATGTAGGTCGGGATGAAAAGAGATTTAACTTTTAATGTTTGAATTAAAACAGCATGAGCAACTTCTTTGAATACAATAAAAAAAGCTACAGGATATTCCCTGAAACAATCATTTCTAACTATTTTCCTCTGCATTTCATAAATAATAAATGTGTTAAAAAATAACCCCGTAGTAACACATTCTCTAATATACTAGTTATGCAAGCTGGATATAACTCTAAGAATCCCTAAATGTGAGAAAAATTGAATTTGGTGGGTCTTTTTTTAAGCTAAAAATTAAATTTCCCTGGCCCCATGCAGACCTTTTCCCTCACAGCTATAGTTATAACTGGATTTTTAGGCCCTTTTGAAAACATTGTGGTTTGCAATAAAGCAAAACACTATGTCAAAAACTGCTTAGAATACAGAAAAGCACACTCCTGATATATACCAGAGGGCTGCTGTTTACCTGGTGGAAGCATCAATATCGTTGTAGATCTCATCTTGACAACCACAGCTCACACCAGGAGTCTGACCTCACCTAAATTCATATTATGAATTAAAAATATGAGCTAAACCCTCTTCACATTACTAAAGAGGCAGAGTTTCTGAGCTTCCTATCTCCAGTTCAACTCCAGGTACACTTTTTTATTCCCTTATGAAGGTAAGGGGCCAAGCCATTGAGAACATACTTGGCTTCAGAGTGTGAGATGTGTGTGTGTTCTGAAGGGAGCATGTGTCCAGGAGAAGAAATGTGGTTAATGCAGTATTGAAAAGCTGCATTGTCAGCCCATGAATAAAACAGCAGACTGGGGACTGGGGCAAGCAGGCTGCTTTCTGGGCGTCCTCCTAACTGGCTCATGTTGGCTCACTGGGAGCTCAGGCGTGCCTGTGTCTGGATGCCCTCCACAGCAGGAGCATCTTCCCTGCCCAGCCACAGGAGATGGCATCTGCTTTAGAGTCTGGATGCCCAGATACACGACAGACAACTGATACTATCTTGGGGTCCATCTCTTCATTTCTGTTGTGATCATGGTGGTGGTGGTTTTAAGAAGCTGAGTGTGTGTATGTGTGTGTGTGTGTGTGTGTGTTATTGTTCCTTCTGTGTGCATGTATGTTTTAATAGTAGTGAAAAGCAGATAATGTGAAGCAGTGAAACATCACACACAAAGACACACACAGATACACACACGCACACGCACACACACACACACACACACACACACACTTCTTGACTGGCATCCCTTTTAATATTTTACTTCCCATTCTGACCTCTTGGTTCCTTAATCACTCCAGGGTTATTTTTAAAGAATCCCACATGAATACAATCGTAGGCAATATGGGGCAACTGTCCAACACATCACTGATCGTGAGGAATTTATAATCTCTGTGGGCCAACAAGGTTACCCCAGATTAAATGATTAAGGAAGATAAGAGAGTGCATAATTAACACATTAAAGGAAACTTGCCTCTGAGTTCAAGGAGCTCTCGTGGAGCGTGTCCTGAGCTCGGTGCTGCCAGCTCACCCTTTCATTATCCTGCCCAACCTCTGCTCTCCAAGTGCCATTTGCTGGCTGCAGAGTGCTCCTTTTCTGTTTTCTCCCTCTCAATCCAGGCTACTTCCACTCCAAAGGTTCACAACCTTGACTATTACCTTTTAAAAATTCTGATGCCCAGGAAACCTCCACCCCCACCAGGACCAATTAAATCACAACCTTGTGGGGTGAGTCCCCCAGCACCAGTCTTTTCTAACATTCCCCGTACAGCACCAATGTGCAGCCAATACTGAAAGCCCTAGCCATATACTTCGCTGAAGGGGGACCAAAAGCACTCCAAGGCAAGCAATAGCTCCCAGTCCACCAAGAGCTCAAGCAAAATCAGGGCCATTGTCATGGAGGGCAGGTCTGGTGGGGCGAAAGGCTGCAGAAGCTGCACGGCCACCATTTGGGAAGCTGCAACTCAGTTTCCCACCCAGAAATGATCTGGTAAGATTGGCATGTGCTGTGTCCTTGGGTGTTAGGTTTCTGAGCCCCCTGAGTGACCAGTTCAGCTTGTCAGGCATTAGATCCAGTTTAGCAGGTCAGACTTGACATCCAGGCTTGAGGCACTGATTTTACAGCAGCTCCGCTGTATATCATGTACTATTCTAGGTATTAAGATCACAGCAATGTACACAGCAGAAGAGAATAAATGAAAGACATAGTCCTGCTCATGGACTACCCATATGAAAAATAAAAATAATTTTTTTTTTTTTAGAATCATTGCCTTGTTAACAAAAGATGATGTTCAGAAGGTATTTGTTTTGGCTAGGTCATAGTCATAAAGTGTGTGCTTAAAATTCATCTGGGTATTTTTTCCCCTATATCTTCCCTAATACTGGAGTTTGAATCCAGAAACTTTATATTGTACTAAATTCTACCCCTTTTTTATTTTGAAACAAGGTCTTGATCATTTGATAAGTTGCCTAGGCTAGGTTGCAACTTGCAGTTCTCCACCTTCAGCCTCCTGAAGTATGGGTTCTTTTGCATTTCCACATATGGTCTCACTAACTTGCCCAGGGTGGTATTAAAGGTGTAATCTTCCTGCCTTAGCCTCCTAAAGTGCTGCACTTACAGGAAAATGGGTCACTACCACATAGGTACCACATCTAGGAACTAGATAAAAATGCAGAAACTTGAGACTTACTCAGATCCAAAGATTTAAATACTCTCAGAGTATGGCCTATGTTACCCCCAAATGATACCCATGTCAACCCCAGTAAAGACCCACAAGCACAAGAAGAGAAAGCTGTGTGGATTGAGGTAATGGAAGGTTAATAACAGTGAGTCGTGGATTAGTCATGGTTTGAAAAGCTGGTGAAATCTTTGTCAGAGGCCTGTGGGAGCTAGAAGGAACAAATACATCCCAGCATCAACAGAAATAACTGCAGATGAACATACCTTGGGGAATACCTGAGAGAAGAACTCATAGGAATCTAAATGGAAATATAAAAAGAACAATATGGGTTTTTATGTATTTATCTGTTTATTTTATTTTGTATCTGCAAGGGACAGAAAGATCTCCATTGAAAAGCTACCTTTAAGAACACAGGACCCAAGAGAAGTATTTAGAAGTTGACACCCTGAGATGTGTATCTTTTAGTACTAGTCTCTAAAGGGGAGAAGAGCTAAGTAGTGTGTTTACTTTTATTATGCACAGCTATTCCACACCTTCAGGACAAAAGGAAACCCTAGATCCCTGGAAGAGAAGACAGCTGGACCTTATGATGCCTCTTCCAATTTTCCAAAACTCCTTCATGACTAGAGTCTATCAGGCTATTGACAATGTTACCAACTCAATCAACTTGATGAGCCACATATCCATTTAATGTACATTTAATGTATATCTATAATGGAGCTGGGAACATCCTGACAAATTGCCTAGTATGAATACCAGCAAAACCCTCCATATGCAGAGTCCTTCGATGCAGAAGTCAATGCACTGAATCCCTAGCAACTTTAGATTTCAAGCATAGGCCAAGTGGAGAGGTCTAAAAGCTATAACACCACCCCCTTATGTTGAGCTGTAGGGGACTCAGGTCAACAATTTCTGACATTGCTAGTTAATCGGAAGACCCAATACTATTATGTGATACTGGACTCTTTTAGAATATTTTGCTGAGTTTACACACCTATAATAGTCAATAA
>NW_004524597.1:4848577-4912505 GCF_000260255.1 Octodon degus
AAAAAAAAGGGTATACAGATGAATGTCCATTTTGTATCTGTGTATTCAAAGTGGTTAGGATAGATATATAGTTACATTCTCTTAATGAATAGAGTGGTTTGTTCTAATGGTGTTTGTAGATAGGATATCATGTCCGCATCTTGTACAGCAATTAACCACTAGGAAAAATGTACGCAATGTGTTAATTATTGAAACTGTCCTACCAATTTGATTTGAAACTGTCTCATTGCTATTTGTTTCTCAATAAAATTATGGAAAAAACCTTTTTACTTTGAAATAATTTTACATTTATAGATTTTTTAAAAAGATAATTTCACTGGACATGTTTTATTCTTTATTTATTCTTTATTTTTTGTATTTTAGGGAAGGGCCTACAGTTGTTCAGGGTCTCATTACTAGATCTGACTCATAGTAATCTGCCTGTTTACAGCCTCCCAAGTGCTCGGATCACAGGCATGCGCCACCACGCCCAGTCTCAATTGTCCTATCAGCATGCCCCAGGGGAGGGCTTGTTTTATTCCCATTTCCAAAAACTATATCTACTTGGGTCATTTCCATGCTTTGTTTGGCTGTTTCTACTTGTACATTTAAAATCAAACTTGACATATTTACTATCAAATACCTGGTCAAATGTCAGGCTTTGAATATATCCCAGATCCTACAGGAAGGCATTAATATTTATGAGGTGCCTATTTGATGCCAGAAATTGCTCTTTTCACTGGAAATTGTCAGTCTATTAAAATTACAACCCTGCTCTCATGAAGCTTACATTCTACACTGAATAAATCAGCACGTACTCCCTTAGATGGGAAATGTTATTAAAAATAAAACAAAACATACGTAAGGAAGGAGGCTGCAGATGAAATCTACACTTACCTTAATGAGGTCAAGAGGTATGTGCTTGTATTATACTATTTTGTAGGTGAGAAAGTAAGAGGCTCAAAGAGGTTAGGTCACTTGCCTAAAGTGCTTTGGCTAGCAGGAAGCAGAACCTTTATTTCGGTCCAGAGAAGAATGCTAAGCTACTGACCTGTGATGCCGAGGTGAATGACTATTTTCTGGGCTTCTGCTGAGCATAAGGCAGACAGAAACACAGCAGAGGGGAGAAGGGTAGAGCATATACAGTCCACACACTGCTGATTCATCAACCACCCTCCTCCTCACTGATCTGTCCTGGGGGACAGACAATAGACAGCATCTTTAGGATACTGTACCTTCTAGCAGTCAATTGGATTGAGTCAAAGGAGAGCTCAGACCCACAGCTGCAGGGAACAGGAAGAAGGGGACAGGATATTTATTTCAAGGCTCATCTTGGACCAGCTGCATTCTTATCTTCCGAGTTCACTTTCTCTCCTTGCCCTCCCACCCTTGGGTGATAATATGTATTTTTAATAGTCCAGGGCACTGCGCTGTCTGTAATTGGCTTACAAAATGCACATAGACTTATAAGAACCTTGTTAATTCAACTCTCCTTAATTCCTCTAATTTGAATATGGGGGTTGATACACCAACTATGAATGCAAGGACAGGTCTTTTATTTACTCTGGGGGATAAGCTCGAAATGGAGATGGTAGCTCACCTGGTGCTTTGTTACAACTCCAACACAGCTAAGAACAGACAGTGGCAGGCTTCTTGGTCTGTTGTACGCAGGATTGATCATCGTATAACAGAGCAGCTACTGGAGGCTGCTGCTACCATCTTGGACAGCTTTTGGATACTTGAAGTGGTGAACACTAAGAGGCTTAAATATCTAAAGTACAACCATAGTTGACACTCACCTGGCATAGAGTCACTGTATCATTTATATTCAACAGTCAGAAACTAAAAGAATGATGAAGAATGCTGTGTTACTTGAAAAAAACAAGTCAACTCTTTCCTGGGAATCAAAGGAAAGACACATGACAACGAAAGGTGTTAATAGTGGGGAAGGGCTGCTGGGAATATAAGTAAGAAGACTGCAAACACCCTGGACCTCAGGATGAGGCGTTACTGTTTGTGAGTCAGCATCGCATACAGTGCAGGAGGAAGTCACAGCCTGGGCTGGTTGGCTGCTGGGGTGCAGGCTGGTGTGCACAGAACACTGCCGAGGGGCGTGATCACCACCACCAAGCGCGGTGAATCAAGGGCTGGTGTTTTCTAATCTCCAAACCAGTTAAATATATATTAATGCATTTTACTCAAACCTTTTAGGAGTCTATTCTAGTACCTTGCTGCTGCAAGAAACACTGGGTTTCCCGTATCCTGCAGTCTGCACTCACTTTTTGTTCCACATGTGAGGGTTCCCTGGGCTAGGCCAGGGCACAGCCTGTGTGGGGACATGTGCCCAGCCTGAAACCAGAGCACTGGTCAACCCTGGACAAAAATGAAAGCTTCTGGTTCATAGCAAAAGCTACATCGATTATCTACTAAGGATTAGGCGCTGTGCTAAGAGCATTGTGCGTATTCTAACTCATACAATTTTAGAATGGTGTGCAGACTTCAGGATGACCCTCAGTGGTCCTGGACGGCTGGCTGGTGTCTTTCCCCTTGTTTAATACCTTTCTCTAGAGTATGGACAGATCAAGCATTTGATCACTGTCAACAGAAGACGGCAAAGACGTTGCAAAGGTACAAGGTGGCTGCATACATATACGTAAACTGTTTCCCCATCCTTGGGTTTGCAGACACAAAATGATACATACTAAGTGAGACGTTAGAAAAGCACATGCAGCAAGAGACTCTGAGGGGCCCCAGGGAGCTGAAAGCTAGCCAACAGCCACCTTGAAGCCAGTGCCTCAAACTCAGACAGAGGAAAACGTTGTGCCGACAATCCAAGTGAGCTTGAAAGCATGTCTCTCCCCGGCTGAGTCTCAGATGAGGACACATCCCACTCAACACCTTTGCTGCAGCCCAGTGAGACCCTGAATAAGGATGCAGCTAAACTATACCAAACTCTGCACCCACAATGTGCTTTTTGAGGTAGTCAAATGTATGGTAATTTGTATCACAGAGTCGAACACTTCTGCATGTACATGTAGTTCTATCAAGATTATTATTATCCTTTCCTACATGGAGAAGTGGCACCTTGGGGTCTTTGGGAAACTTATCCAAGGTCACACAGTTACTAAATAGTATTGGAACTTGTACGAGGTCTGCTGGGCTCCAAAATCTGTGCTGCACCACAACCTCGGCTGCACTGCACTATGTGGGCAGGAGGGAAAACTCTTCAGCAATTCTACAGTCCATTCTCTGATGATGACTTTGTAGGATACAACCGTGTTTTAAAAAAAACAAAAACATATGCTAAAATCCTAATTCTGGATATGTGAGATTCTGACCTTAGTTACAAATGAATACTTAGCAGGTATTAGTTAAGTGATGTATCATCCAAGTTTAGAGAGAGTTTTAAATACAATAACCATTGTCCTAGAAGATGATGAAAAGATACACATGGGCTCAGAAGAAAAGGATGGGTGGTGACAAAGGAGAGCGTGGAGTAATGTGGCCAAAGTCCAGGCATGCAGTGATAGCTAGGAACCACCAGAAATGAGAGTTCAGAAACAGATTGGTTCTCAAAACCTGTAGAGGAGGGCTGGCAAGATAGCTCAGTGGACTAAGCACATGCTTAGGCAAGTGTGGGGACAGGAGTTCCAGCCCCATTACCACAGACTGCACCAGCCCCGCCCCCATGTGCTCTGAGCTGGCCAATGAGTTCAGACATAGTGGCGCATGCCTGCAACCCCGGTGCTGGGAGGCTTGAAAACAGGAGGATTCCTAGGAGTCCAAGCTGCATAGAGAGACCCTGCACAAAAAACAAGAAATAAACAAACAAAACCTTGCAGAAGAAATGAATTGCTCTAATACCCCGATTTAGGACTCCTAGGTCCCGAAATGGCAATGAAATATATTTCTGTTATTTCAAGCCACTTAATTTGTGAAATATGACAGCCTTAGGAAAGCAGTCTCTGTACTGTGTTGTTTATTAACCTTTAGGGCATGTTTTAACTTTTTAAGACAACTCAACTATTGATGCCCCAGAGAAGCTAGAGAAAAAGTAGCATGGACTCCTGCTTCATGCAGAAGATTAAGACTGCACCATGACCAAGTCAGCAATGACCCTAGCCGGGCCACTCAGTCTCTAGCGGGTTCTTCTCCTCATCTACGATGCATAGTATTACTCAAAGTTACGATGTCCTGTTGATCCATAGTCGATACAGATTTCCATTTGCCCTTGGAGATAAAATTGGAAGAATCTTCAATCATTTAGCGGAGATAGCTATGTTACTTTTACAAGTTTCATAGCCCATAAATTAAAGAGAAGTGTTAAAGATAGGAAGTTTTAGCTTCCCACTCCACTATTCAAATCTCAGTTCTATAGCCAATAAGGGTGTGATGCTGAGAGGTTTACTAAAATAATTATGAGCTTCAGGTTTTTTTTTTTTTTTTTTTTTATAAAACATGGGTAAGAATGGTACACAACTCACAGAGCTGTTTTGAGAAATTAATTTAGAGGAATTAATACACATAGCAACTATGACACATGGGAAGAGTTCAATAAACATTACTTGTTGTTAATAAGTGGAAAAATGTTATGGACCCTCTTCTATCTGTACAGAGTACCCTTCCACCCTTCTAGCCTGTCCTTCCTTCACCATCTTTTACTCAATGTAGGCTAAGCCTACATTTTTTAAACTGAAAAATACTTATTCATTGACTGAGAAACATGGACTCAGTGGCCAGGCATATTTCTGGGCCTACGATTAATTATTAATCATGATATAAATGTAAAATCACACTTTCCTGTGCTCTGCATTTGGAGGATGGGGAGAGATCTTTTTCTTTTTAAAGACTGCCTATCTGTCAACTGGGGTAGGGTTTTCAGAGATAAGCAGCCACAGTCTCACTGAGAAGGGTAAGAGGGATAGGGGAAATAAATAAATAATTAGGTTTTATGTCCTTGGAAACTCATTCATTAAATAGTGCCTCCAGACATGGGCAGGGAATTAGAACATGGAAGTTATGAATTGGGGTCCATGCAGACATTTGTTTAATTAACAATTAATTTAATTGTGTTTAAAATGATTTTATCCTGTACTTAGGAACTCTTTCTACAGTCATAGTTAAAAAAAAAAAAAAAAAAAGAGCTTTTCAGAAACCAGCAACACCTGGTAGGTTTGTCAAAAATTCAGCTGCTTCCAGGTCCAGATTGTTTAATTCAGTGGGTTTGGGTTGTGGTCTGAAAATGTGCATTTTTAACAGCTTCCTAAGAGGCTCTCTAGGTGGGGTCTCCTGAGATTGATGTGGAGAAGAGTGCCCTAGAGGTCCCCAGGACTCTTGGGTCCCTCTTTGGACTAGCCTTGGCTCGCTTGCTTGCTTTCTTCCTGGTAATTTTCCAGCACTCCTGACAAAGGCAGCAGCCTTCCCCAGGGCACTCCTCTGTAAAAGGCAGCTAAATGTCTGCCGCTGGGATCCAGGGAGGAGGAGCACGTACAGGATGTGAAATATTTCCACACACGATGCTAAAGTTCCCGCTGAAGCAATGTGTGTGGGCATCTGTTCCCCCAACAGTGCTCAGTCCTGACTTGAACCAGCACCAGCCAAGAGGGCAGGAGCTGAGCTCTCACTGGGGGGCAGAGTCCAGGGAGGGAGCATATGGCAGCTCTGCCTGAGTTTCATTTCAGGAGGAGAAGGCACTTAGGAAAATGAACATTATTTGTGTTGATCATCCTTTACAACACAATATTTTTACCGACTCATTTCCTTTCTGATTTAAGGAAGGGGGTGGCAGAAATGGATGAATAGATGACTATCCCAAATGACATGCCAATCAAGGACAAAGGCATTTTTGAATTTCTGTTTGACATTGCTGTTACACTTGTGTTCAGAAACTCTATTTCCGGTGCAATGTCATACACTCATTTCACTGGATGATCTTAGTGGCCACGTGTGGCATCCACTGTGTACTGTTTGGGTCTGAGGAAGTCCCTAACAGGGGCGAGGACAGACAGTGTAAAGTAAGGGTAGAGACCAACCTTTGCATAGAGATTTTCTACTTAAATAAAGATTGAGAACAGAGACTCATTCAATGTATTGCCTTGATGTCAGTCAGGTCACTAATTAACTGAGTGACCCTCACAAAGGTCATTAGGCCACCGTTTCCATACATTGGTCACCTGTAGAATGCTCTGGAATCTTTATCTGTTTATGTGCAAATCTGAAGGCACCGCCCTGGTCACTGCCCTAAAGATAAGTGGTAAACATTGCTGCTTGCTTATTGCCTTAAAAATCTGGTAAAGTAGAGGCATCTCGACCCCCTTCTTCTCAGAGCTGAAACTGAGTTTCAGAGACGTTCCTTCACTTGTCAAAGGCTGCCCAGAAAGGAGATGGAGGTGACAGACACTTCTGCGTACCTCTGTCCCTAACCTTACTCCACAGCCTTCCCTATTTGGCCACCTCCCCATCCTCCTTTGCTTCCCCTCTCACCCCTCACTTGTAGATCCTGGATCATTATAAAGTCAGATGTCTACCAGCGGAGCTTGTCATTTGAGTTGGGCCACCCTGGAATAAATACCACTGAGGCCCCTTCTACCCTTGAAATTGTGATTATGATTATGAACCTTTTTTTTTTTTAACTTTTGTACCAAAACATGCAGCAAACATCCCACCATGGATAAATATGCTAAACTCAGCAAGGTAGTTTAGAAGGAAATTATGATCTGGTCTGATCAGAAATGCACTTGTTATATTCACATTTCCTTCCCAGCAGCACGCAGAGATATCATTCCAAATATTTTAGCATTGGCTAGATTAGACATAAAACAAAAGATGGGTCTCTAACACAGGCTACCACACTATCTTTTGCTTAATGTTTCTGGCCACGTCAAATAGAACAGTCTCATAAAGTGCAATGTATACATTAGCTAGGGAGTATAAATCATCTATAATTATAATATCTTTCACCCCAAGAGGCCGTTAGTGTTTCCTTTACAAAAGCTACACAGTTGAGACTGGCACCTTGCTAATAGATTGGCCCTCCCTGAAAATACAATTATGCCCCATGCAGGGCCGGGAAGCAGTTCTGCATGCCTGCTGTCACCATGTAGCTCAGATACAAACACATCCCAGGATGGACTTAACCACTGGCAGCCCAAGTGCTCTGCAAGGGGGGATGTGGCAGAGAAGGCGGGGCCTGCGGTCCTTAGACGACCTCTCCGACAAACGCTTGCAGGCCAGCAGCCCTTGAGGTGCATCTAATCGCAGGACGCATAGCATCTAGGACTTCCAGGTTTGGGCTTCTCTTAGGAAGGCCCAGGACAGTGCTGAGATAGAAAAAGAGGTCTCTCATACTGAGCACTGTGGCAGTCCTGAGCACTGAAGAGTGTGAGGACTTGGGACAGGGTTTGGAGGGGTTGATGTCCATGTGCTCAGGGCCTTGCTGGACAGCAAGGGAAACCTGCCATTGCACAGCCCACGCCTGCTGTGAAAGGCAGGAGGAGGGCACATGGACACACAGTCACTCAGCTGAGCTTTGTGTTCAAGAATTTAAATGGGAACAGCTTCCTTATCCTCAAGCGAAAGTCAGCTTATTCCAAACCATCTTTGTAAAAATGAATAAAAAGTCCCATCTTATGACGTCTAACTATGTGGACAGAGAACAACTTTTATGCTTTTTGTTTCTTTGTTTTCTTGAGACAAAATCTCATTATGAAGTTGAGGCTGGTCTTGCATGATGTAGCAGAAGGTGGCCTCCAAATCACACCACATCTCCTGCCTCAGCTACCTGCGTGCTGGGTTACATGCTTGTGTCGCCACACCCAACTAGCAAACAATTTCTAAAAACCTGTTTTTGCAGTTTTAAAAAGAAAGTGAACTAATGATCAGAAAGCCCAGGTTTTACTCTGCATTTCAAAGGCATGGAGGGTGGATGGACACTGTCTCTACCACAGTTCTCCTGCCCATGGCCCTCTTTATTTGCACCTGTCAGAATGCCATCATCCCCTACCAGAGAGGGTGAGGATAGGAAGACAGAAGATGAGGTATGTTCGCACACATGGTAGGAGCGAGAAGATGAGTTGTGCTGAAAATTCGGAGACAGCTTCCAAGTGAAAGTCTTCAGGAAATCCAAAGTACAAATAAAGGATGAAATAAAAGATTTCTAAAAGAAAACAGGGAGATGGATATAAATGGGAAGGGAAGCAACAGAAGGAAATTGGGGCAGGGGAAGAGACTCAAAAAATTTAAGCTATATCAAGTGTAGTACCAACTACCTACAATGAAAGTACACATTATCTGCTGCAGACATGAACTAAAATTGTATGAAAATGGAAAAAGTGGACAGAAGGAGGAAACTAGAAGGGGAAGGGAAATAAAATAAATCAAGGTGTGTTGGTGTATGTACCTTTTCCCTAAGATTAATGTAAGCATTTTGTACAGCAAACATGTACTCATAGAAAATTAACCTCTAGCTCCCTCTCAGGCAAGCACTTCTGTTTCTTCCTGCTTGGACTAGAAAGTCCTTATAGGTGACTAGCTAAACCCAAACATTGCAAGGTGTTTACTATAGTTGTATGGGTTCCCCAACACTGAGAAATCGCACTTGTCTAACCATGGTGCTGGGAGGGGTCACAGGAATCTTTCCTCACGCAAAACATATATTTGAGCCCTCTTGCTCAATGGTCTTCACAAATCAGTGCTGCCAAAAGGCTCAGCATCATACAGGAACTTGCTAGAAAAGTACACTGTACAATTCCAACCCCGAGCTGCTGAGTCAGCAAACCGAATATGGAGGCAGCCTTCTGCATTTTATTTTGGTTGATTGATTGATTGATCAATTGAATTGTATGGCTGAGGATCAAACACAAGACCTGCTGCATACTAACCAGGTAGTCTACTACTGAGCTATACATCAAGCTCATCATTTGCAATTTAACAAGAACAGGAGAGACTTCTGGAAGACTTTAAAGCTTGAGAACCTCACACTACAGAATGCATTCTTCATGGAGACCGAAGTTTCTAATAATTTACCTTGTTCCTCCGCAGCATGGAGGTGAAAGCCAGGCTTCAAGTTCTGAGAGTAGGACAATGGAAAAGAGGCGCCACTAAGAAACAAACCAGAGCCAAAGGAGGTAGCAGAGTGTGTATGTATTCCAGGAAAGAAAGTGACTCTCCCTTGGCAAGGGCCAAACAGGAAGCAGTGACCACTTCCTTGTACCTCTCCACACTTCACTCCCTTTATTGTTGCTCTTTCTATCCCATGCTAGCAAGGACTGGTAGCCGAAACATTTCCTAAATCTTATACAACATCACACCACAGCTCAATCTATGCTTCAATGCTCTTACTATCTTTTAGAAAAATTAGCTTAGTTGTTTTAAGGTAAGTGAATTCATCCAAAAGGAAAAAAAAAAAAAAACCTCTTTTAAGCAGAAAACATAATTAGTTGTCATATGAATGAACAATAAAATAAAGATAAAATAATATCACTAAATTCCATGCAAAGATAATTACCTGTTTATTATAAGACATTCCAGTCTTTTTTTGTCAGGTGGGGGGGATACCTGGGATTGAACTGGGAACCTTGCACTTGGCCAGGCAAGTGCTTATGCTGCTGAACTATATCCCCAGCCCAGATATTCAAGTCTCAACCCCAGAGTCTGTGAATGAGATCTTTTTTAGCAGCAGAGTGGACTGGGGTGTAGCTCCCTGGAAGAACCTTTGGCTAACATGCACAAAGTCCTGACTTAGAATCAAGGCACCCAAACAATCTGGCTGAAAATAGCTATCTAGTTAAAATGAAGTCATGCTAGGTACTTGTACAACATAACTTCTGAGCTGATGAAAGTGGAAATTTGGAAAGACACAGATAGCTACACAGACAAAACGTCCCCAGAAGATAGAGACAGATATCAGAGTAAACTTTGTCCAGGCCAAAGAACAACTACCAAAGATGGCTATAATGCCAGCAGCAGAAAGGGAGCAGCCTTTTGAAGACCTCAACCTCCTGACACCTTGATCTAGGACTTCTTGTCTCTAGCAATGGGGATAGTAGCTTTTGTCATTGAAGCCACCCAGCCTATGATCACTGGTTATAGCAGCCCTAGCAAACCAGTAGACTGTACCTCTAGTCTTCTTTCTCTTCATTAAAAGATTAGCAAGGTACAAAGACCTACAGAAAAAATATAAAGAATTGCACCAAGCAAATGCCCTCTTCCTGTTGTAAGCCTATGTGTAAGAAAGACAACTGAAGAGGAAATCAATGTTTTTCTCATCTGGAGACACAGAGCATGTGTTTTATCAATGCTGGGTCTCAGAAACTCCTATTACAGGCTCATACCTCTTCCCCTACCCTCTTCATCTTACAAAAAGCTACTGCTTTGAACTTAATATTGAACTTGGAAGCAGAATTCCTGAGTTAAACTCGAAACCCTCCTCTTATTGTAGTTTGGGATTTTAAAAAGCCATTTATTCATTTTGCCCTTAAAAACAACCTCTATGCCAGAAAGCAAACTCAGTCTGCAAGTTGGGAGAAAATTCAAGTGTGAATTATTCCATCAGACTGCTCTCAGAATTACTGTTTTCATATATTCTGCCCTGGTCTGAGGTTTTGCCTTGCTAGACTTCCATCAGACCTTACCTTGTCTCATCACAAGTCCCTAGAATTTTAAGCTTTCTAGGGAATGCTGTTCACACAAAACATCCATCTTTTGGAGACGTGTGGCTCCTAGAGGTAAGACTAATGAACACGAGGTAAACTAAGCAAACAAACTGTCTTGGCTTTGAAGAGAATATGCCTGTTGAGCACTATGAGAAATCTGAGAAGCCTTGTCGAGTTTGCTAAGCAAGTAAAAAGCAAATCCTGCCCAAACATATTTAGCAAAAGAGCCATGGTAAAGGCAGACAGTTGCATAGGGGCAGTAGATAATCCCCAGTGGTATCCCTGACTTCAGATGAGCAGAAGGCTACTGGCTGTAGTTATGAAGAGAGAGGCCAGACCCTGGGAGGGAAGGATGACAAACAGAGATCAAAGCCAATGAGAGTCATACTGAGAACAATAAGTTACTGACCATGTGCTATGTGTTAGACACACAGGATTCCTACCCTGCCACTCTAACACCAAGATTTCTCAGCCCTGTTTTGTAGGAGAGAGAATCGGTTTGAAAAGGGGTATGTCATGTGCCAAGTCCTACATCTTCTAGGTAGTGGAATCTGAATGGAACGTGTGTGTTATAGGTTTAATCCCATCACAAAGGCCTTTTGAGTGTAGAGTAGGCTGGAATCATTGTCATTTCCCAAGATGTTCATATTTTCTTCCTGGAACATGTGGAAGTGTCATCTGACATAGAAGAGGAGCATTTACAGACATGATTAAGGACCTTCTAAACATTAAAACAGAAACACTAAATCTCCTGGAAGAGAAAGTAGGAGGAAATCTTGAAGACATAGGGGTAGGCAAACAGTTCATGAACAAAAATCAAACTGCACGGGAATTACTTGAAAGTATTAACAACTGGGACCTCCTCTTATTGAAAAGTTTTTGCATGTCAAAAGAAATTACCAACAGAGTGAAAAGACAACCCCAGACTTTGGAAAAAAATCTTAACTAATAAGCACTCAGACAAAGGTCATCTATCTAGAATTTATAAAGAACTAAAAAACATCAGGGACCCAAAATTTAAAGACCCAATCAAAAATGGGCATCCAAGATGCACATACACTTCTCAGAGAAAGAAATTCAAGCAGCAAATAAATACATGAATAAATGCTCCACATACTAGCCATCTGTGAAATGCAAATTAAAACAACACTGAGATACCATCTCACCCCAGAAAGAATAGCTATCATAAAGAAATCAACTGACAACAAATGTTGGAGACACTGTGGGGATAAAGGAACCCTTCTCCACTGCTGGTGGGAATGTAGACTGGTGCTACTATTATGGAAATCTGTGTGGAGACTCCTCAAAAACACTAGGACTGTAAATCCCATTCAATCCAGCTATTCCCACTTCTGGGAATTTTCCCAAAAGTACTGAAAACATCATATCATAGTGACATATGTGCACCTATGTCTATAGCAGCACAATTTGTGATAGCGAAAATTTGGAAAAAAGCAAAATGCCCATCACCTGAGGAACGGATTAAAAAGATGTGGTATTTTTATACAATGGACTATTACTCAGCTATAAAGAAAAATAAACTTGGAACCTTCATATATAAGTGGATGCACACAGCTGTTTAGACAAGATATCATGTCTACATCTTATACCTATGAATAACTACTACAAAGACAACAATATCAATTCACTAATTATTGTAACTGTTTTACTAACCTGTTTTGAAACTGTCTCGTTGCTACTTCTTTCTCAATAAAATTATTTTAAAAAAAGAAAAAAAATGAGTGGATGCAACTTGAAGATATACTCATAAGTGAAAATAAATAAAATAAATCAGACCCACATGTATAAATATCATATTGTCTCCTTAGTGTAAGAACTCAAAAGAAGAAATAAAAACTGAAAGCTATAACACAGTTAAATGGAAAACAAGAACTTAAGCTTTAAACAATGGAGAGAAAGGAGAAAAGTTAGGAAATATGGCAGGGGCAAAACCATACATTTATTTAAACAAGATGATGAAGGCCATGGTTTTAAGAATCTCCGTCAGGTTTTCAAAAATAGCAGTTAATAGGCAGAATTCTCACCCTGACCAATTCTATATGATGATATCTGTGAACTATGCAACTACACTGAGGATTGTAATACATAACACAAAAACCATGCTTGAAATACCTGTCATTTTGGTCTTCTAAATGCGTGCTTCTTCTAATGTCATACAAATTATTGCTATACTCTCTTTACAGTTTTTTTAAAGGTAATAAATAAAAATAATAGACAAGGAAAACAATGTCATAGGACTGTCCTGCTACAACACTGTGTATGGTTTGTCTTTTAAATTTCTGTGTAAAAATGTGTAATTGTTTTTTCCACCTTCTATAGGGATTTAAATTTTAGAATATCCATGGTTTTCTGGAAAACAGCAGTTCCATGTTATGTCTAAGGCATTTAATATTCAGACAGATAGTGATGTTAAGCTCAACTGCCTCTGTTACAGGGTAATAGTATCATTAAGCTTTTCTCTTCTGGATGTTTAATAACAAAAGTTGCTGACCAAAAATGAGAGAAATGGAGGGACTACAAGGATAGCCAATATTTTGGCCCTACCACTTCAAAGTCAGTGGGTACTTACGACATAAGAGAACCTGTGTTGTCACATCCTATAACTCACTGGTGCTCTAAATTTCCTGATCAAGGAAATTATGGGGCCACAGAGGAAAGTGATCAATGATGTAGAGTGTGCCTAAGGAGAGTCACCTAGAGAGAAAAAGTTCTCTCAGGCTTTCACAGAGAGCAAATTGGTCAAGCAATAGCTGTGACTCATTCAGGTGACTGACACTGACAAAAGATTTACAAGGTGCTGTACAAGGTTACAGAGTAAATCCTGAGGGGAATTGACTGACCTTGTCAGATACAAAAGTTACATTTTTAGTTATATAGGTCTCACTTTAATTTATTCTTAACCATCCAGCAGAAAAATGTAACCATAAGGTATAAAAAGTAAAGCTATATTACTATGCTGAGCTGTAAAAGGCTCAGTGAACAACTTTGGACATTTGCTACTTGTGCTGATAATTCACTACTATTATGGACTATTGGACTATATTGGGTTATTTTGCTGAATTCAAGTGCCTACAATCTTTAGACTGGTTTCAAGTATGAAAAGGTTATTTAAAGACTTTTTCAAATATAGCTTCTCTAACTGCAGTGGAACACCCATCTCTGAAAAAGCAAAACAAAAAAGGGGGATACGTTGTCAGCCACGAAGCCAGGAAATCAATCAAATATATGTAGGTGGGACTTGGCCCAGTGCCTAAAGCAAACAAGCTACCTCACTCCTGAGATGAACATCTTGTCTGCTTAAGGTCAGCTATCAGCTGCTAGGCAACCTAGTGTCTTGCATTAATAGCTTCACAAAAGTGTAAATAAAGGAAAATTTTGTTGTGAAAAAAAGTGGAAGGGAAAAAATATACATATATGTATACACAAGAGAGTTAAGATAGATATACAGCTACCTTCCATTAGTTCAATGAGAAGAAAGGTTTGTACTAATATTGTTTAGGCAAGATATCATGTCTGCATCTTATCCTCTGAATAACTACTACAAAGACAACAATGTGCAATGTATTAATTACTGAAAAGGTCATACTAACCTGTTTTAAAACTGTTTCATTGTTATTTTATCTTTTTTCATTAAAATGAATAAAAATTTAAAAATTAAGATATGACTTAGGACCTTGAGATACAATATAGTGGCCTCTCCAGGTGATCCAAAGTGATCACAGAAGGCCTTCAAAGAGGAAGGAAGGAAGTTTAAAAAGGGAGATGTGAGTGAAATCAGAAAACAAAACGGTACACTCTGGATGCAGGGGAATGCTCAGCAACCAAGGAAGGTGGGTGGCCTCTAGAAGCTGAAGATTGGTGGACACAGTACCTCTGAGGACAGCATGATGCAATGTTTCTCAAAGTCAAGGACCTTGGGCACTGTGGGCAGTGTAGCACAACTCAGCATCAGTTAGTGATATTTTATTGCGGGGAGGTGTCCTGTGCAGTACCCCTGGTTTCTATCCCATCAGTGCCATTGGGACTTGGTGACAGTCAGGATCAACTGTCTACATGGTTGGCCTGAAAGTGGCCTCCTAGGAAAGCACATACATGACTATGTCTGGGAAGTCACACAGGTATGAGGCTCAGGGCCAAATCCAGTCCTTTCCCCTCTTCTCCAGTAGTGTCCCCTGCTCTGCTTCCTGGATGTCGTGATGTCAGCATGCTCCTTAGCTGCTCCAGGCCCCTGCACATGACACTCCTGCTTCACAACCAGGAGTGGATCCTTCATGGACTGGATCCTCGAAAACCGTGAGCCACACTATACATGTCCTGTGTTACATTGTTGTGTCAGGTATTATGTCCAGCAATAATAAAGGTGATGAAGACAGATATCTTTCTGAAACAAAAAAAAAATGTCTTCAGATATTGCCCAAAGGTCACCGGGAGAACCATATCATTCCCTTTTGAAAATCCACAGAAGAAAGAAATGAGATGGAGATGCTCAACAAAACTATTTTTAAAAGTAGCTCTATAAGTATTTACGGAGCCCAACTCCAGGCTAAACTCTCTAAAAATGCCCAGAGCTCAGCAACCAACAGGCCAGCCTTCTGTAAGGGGATCGAGCCCATCAGCACCACCGAGACTTACTGCAAAGCAGACTGCCTTAGCCCTTCACTTCTCACTTTATAAGGAAAAGAAAAGTTTGTGGAGATTAGAGCATGGTTATATAAACTAACTTGATTTCTTATGCATATACAGTTTATTTCAAATTATTTCAAAATAAAGTCCAATTTCCACAAGCCAGAGGCTATTTTTCCATAATTTTCTTCCAGTCTTGTTTATCCTGTATTTTTTATGAGTTTTGGTGTTATTACTGAGTTTTCAACAATCATTAGGTAGTGCCTGAGACATAATTGAATACAATTTTATTACCCCAGTGAACAGACATAAATATTTAATCCCTCTGCTGCGCATGACAATGGATATTTGGGGGTGGCTAATAAATTGCTTTTTGGGGTTGCCCAGAGGATGGGCACTCCCTGCAAATTTTCAGAAACATTATCTCCAATGCACTGAAACTGCTTGTGGTCCTCAGTGGGGCATTTGCTTCAAATAACAAAGCAAAAGTTTCCATTCGTAATGCAGTAGCCAGTAAAGCTGGATGACTCTTCCTGATTTTACTCCTTTTGCCTGACAAGAAAGGTGAAGGGTTTGTCTAGAAAGCCGATACGGACCCTGCAAGCCTCTCAGAAAGACGCATCTTGGAAGTAGCCAGGCAGGAGGAAGTTATGGTCCCTCAGCAGAAGGCACATGGACACTGCCCTTGCTTCTAGAGGTGCGCAAAGGCCCACGGAGCCAACACGTCGCCCTCAGCTATTAATCACACAGTGCCAAGGCAGCAGGTTTCCTGGTAGGCACTGGCTCAGTCTGTCAGCCAGAGATACCAGCTCCATCCGTGGTGCCTGAACTCGCCCCAGGCATTTGTGAAATTCTTTCTAGTATGGATGATTAACCTGCTGTCTGCCTTTTCCCCCCTGTAGGGGTGATGGTGGGAGAACATTGTTAAAGGGGAAACATTTTGAATAAACAGCAAGTTCAGCCTGCTGTCTGCACATTTTGAAAGGGTTACCCAACAACTTTTATAAAAAGTCATTGTTCATCTGCAAAGCCAGGAAGCAATGGCTAAGAAATAGTTCTACCAAGCAAAGAATGGATGGAAAACAATCAGGTCTGAACACCCTGCTCAACTCTAAAATGCTAATGCTGCAAAACAGCCTTATTGGATTTTTTTTTTAAATAGCACTGAGTCCCAGGGAAGAAAGTTACACCGAGTTTATTAAGTAATTCAATTTTGTACAACTTGAAGGAATCCACTAACTCTCTTACCATGTTAACAAGCGCAGCACCTCTGACAGACTGGCTGCTCTGGAGACTCCCTCCCCATTGCTTTTGTTTATCCAGCAAATTGTACATTTGTTGTCTGAGGGAAACGGGAACAGGGGAATTTGGAGAAAAGCGTAGCAGAGAGAAACTTCACCCGATACACAACAAAACACTTCTTCTCTAACAAAATCTGCCACTTTGGCTTCATGCTCTTCAAGCCTTGTGCAGAGAAAGCAGCCTCCTGCAGGTGAGCTGGCCTGCCCAGCAGGAGCAGAGCAGCGCATCCCTGTGAGCGGGAGACACCAGAGAGGACCCAGGGGGCCGCAGCAGTTGCTTCCCCAAGTAGTCACTGCAGTAAGATAGATGGGTTTCATAAGCTCACCACTCCAGGCTCAGAGAACAGCTTCGGCTGCATAAGTCTCAGAGAATAATAGCACACAACTTATAACTCTATGAAGAATGAAAGAGCATGTGCTTAAACACACATGTATATGCACACACAGAAGCACGCGCATGCACATATACACACATGCACACACAGCTTTCATGTTGAATTTTAAAATGATCTGAAGTTGACCTATACTGCTAGGCAGGGCAGTGTCACATGAATATTTCACTGTCCAACCTGGCTAAGCCTGTGAGCCACTTTGTCCCTGTTGTACTTGAGATTGGTGCACCTATGCCATGACAGTGTCATAGCTCTCTGGGATGCAGACTGTGGATTTGTCAGCCTGAACTTCCCAATGACCCCAGCCTCCTCTAATTCCTAAACATCCTGCACTCAAGGCCTGATCTAGGAGCTGGTTGCTCCCACCTCCTGTCTGTCCAAGTCAAGGAGTTTGCATCCTGTGGTTGGAGATGTGACCTTCCCCTTTTGGGAGAGCAATGTTGCTCCCTGAGGCTGTCAGCCCTCTGCTTCTCACCTCTCCACTCTCATCCTCCCTCACATAGGGCTGTGCAGTGGCTTTAAACACCTCCAGAAAGGGATCTCTTTTTATCCCTTTGACAGAGAGCTTTTGCTCATCCAAAGGAAAGTCCCCAGAGTGTTTCAAAGGCTGAGCAAGGCCCCCAGTGCCTGGGATGGATCATGGCATGGTTTTCCTCTGGACCTCTCCTCCTAAGAAACATCTTCCTTCACATCATGTACTTATTTCACAGCATTTAAGACAAATAAACAATGGGGAAGGCCTTAGAGATCTTCCAAAGAGGTACAGCAGGTCATACAACCCACCTCTTTGTGGGTGTCTGTTCAGTGGTGCATGGAACCCTCTACCCTCCTCTGGTTGTAGGGTCCACAGTCTGGATCTACTGACTTGTGCTCAAAGGGCATCCAGCCATCCTCTGCAACAAGGCCTTTTGCCTGTAGCCACCCAATTATCTCAGAATAGTGTCACATGCTATGGTTTATGTCTAGTTGTCCCCCAAAGCCTCATGCAAAATCACAGGGTAGACTTCTAGAATTTATGATTAACTCATGATCCACTGGGATTATGGGTGTGTGTGCTGCTGGGATTATGGGCGGAAGTGTTGGTGCAATTATGGGTGTGAGTACCACTCCCAGCCTGGGGCACAGCCTGAATGCAACTTAAGGGAGACAGACTTGCTCTCTGCAGCTATCATAGTCGCTGCTCCTCCTCCTTTTGCTCTCTGTTCTTTGTCATTGTCATGAACTGCTGCCCTCTGCCATGTGCTGCTCCACCTTGGAGCCAGCTGAGGATGGACTTAAACCTCCACCAAATGTGAGCTAAATAAACCTTTCCTTCCTTCATTTGGGTGTCAGGTATTTGTCCGAGCAACAAGAGAAGAGTAACTGAGCTGTTGTACTCTGACTTCTGCACAGGGCCATTTTCCCAGCTGAAAGACTCTTGTTCTTTTTCTTTGATGAGAAAAGCCATGTTCACCTTTTGTATTTATTGTGGGCTCACAGTTGCCTTCCCAGGAAGTCCTCCTTGAAACCCTGGGCCAGAATTTCCTAAGAGGGACTCCCATTCTTTTTCCTTCCCTGGAAGGAAACACATACACTCATCTCAGCTCCTCCTTACCCATCAACCCCAGTTACTCCTGTTTATCTTCGCCTTCCCTGCTCTGTCTCAGTCCTAGAACAGTATGGAAAGGAATATATATCTTTCTTTCTTGGCACATACAGGTTCTTCATCTATGTCTGATGAAAGATTGATGGCTTGTTGGGTGGGTAGGTTGAAGAATGGAAAACGGTGCATATTACAGTGGAAAATGCTAAATTATACCCATGGAACCCATTCTTGCTGTCGTACTCTGATGACTTGATGGGATCTCTGAGACAAAATGTAGCTGGAAGTCATCTTGTTGGGCCTCACAAAGGGCGCTGTCCTCCTGACAAGTCTAGAATTTCACTTAATCACAAATACAGGATTAGCGACAATGTTCTACCATGAAACCTATGTTAGTTTCCACTGTGACCACAAAGACATGGTGGGAACAAGAAAGGGACACTAATAGAAATATAGAGTGACACAAAATTCCAGACTGAGCCCCATAGTGCAGACTTCAAGAATCACACAAGGCAGAGAAATTAATATCCTGTGTACTAAAAGCGCCACCTACCACGATACAGCACTCCAGGCTTCACGTATGACATCTGATTTTATGTAGACAGATATATGCCAACATCAAATGTGCAGCTTTATATTTCCATATGTCAGGTAAAGTACAACCTTAAGCATATTCTGAATAATTCATCCAGGCAAAGGTCTGATAAACAGATGTCTGTAATGCGATAGTTCTGAAGGTGCCATTTTTCTGACATGAGAAAAAATCCCTGCTTAAAAGCCAGATGGCAAATAAACCCCAGTTCATCACTTAGCCTCACATGGGGTACTCCAACACATTTTTCATCAATTCCCACTTTATAGTTAACACAGTAAATATAACAGTGAAGTATTATGTCTCTTCCCTCTCAATCTATCTCATCGGCGCGTGTTAATCTCTTCTGGGTCTGAAGCAGTATTTACTCCAAATAAGCAAATGAGTTTCCATGTAACAAATTATCTCTTTGCAGAAACAACAGAAAATTCTGTATGCTCAACTGTTTTAGTTTATTGAAGATTGCCAGAAACAGATTTTGCAAAAATGCCTATTTCTTCCCCTCAGCTTCTCATGGCATAATTAAGGATTTAAGCATTCCATTACATAAACAAAACCTGCTCTGGGTTTGCTGAGGGGGAACATGGACTCGCTGTCATTTCAGGTAGAGAATTATCATCTAAAGATGAGGCTCAGATCATGCAGGCATTCTTGTGACCACCTGAACTCTTGGTGACTACCCTCTTTGACAGCAAGACGAATGTCACCCTTAGTCTCTTAACTCTGAAATGCTGATGGGGCACTCAGTGATTTTTTTTTTTACTTTTGAAATGTCTCTGAAATGGATGCAGAGAGAAGGATGAATTTAACCAGAAGAACTGAAGAAATGATTATAAGATGGACATAGTGGAACAGGTACCCTGGGAGGGTAAGGCAGGAGGTTCCAAAGTTTAAGCCCTACTGGGCAACTTTGTTGGCAAGAACCTGTCTCAAAATAAGAGTAAAATCAAGGGGTGAGTAGGGATATAGCTCAGGCTAAAGGTCTTAGGTTCAAAGCCCATAAGGTTCAAAGCCCAGTATCACATAAAAGAAATAATTCCATGCTTGCTGGGCTGGAGTTTGATCCCTCCTTGCAGACTTCTTTTCCCCTGGGTTTCTTCCTTTTTGTTTACATTTATTGAAAATCTATGTTGGAAAGCAGCCACACAGAAGGACCTTCTTTGCACAGTGAGACCATGATCAGATTTGTATTCGACAAGATCCCACCCCTTCAGCACAGCATGAGTGGAAAGCTGTCCTGTGTGGCTGCAGGAAGATCCACAGAGGGTTTCATCGACATCTTTATTCTGCTTACACTAAAAGTAGTTATTTTGTGATGCATACCAACTCACCACACAGGCTCAGTGTCACACTGGTAACAACAACAACAACAACATAAAATCACCCATGTGTACCTCCGAATTTCCAGAGATCACTGTAATCATTTTATGAATAGCTCATTTATTCCTTTCAACAATCCTGAGAAGCTGGTACCTTGAACACTGTCATTTAATATATAAGAAAACTGAAACACAAAAGTGGTAAATAACCTTTCTCAAAGTCACCTAACTATTAAGGTCAAAAATTCCATAGTTAGAACTTGGGTAAAGAAATCTTTCTCCTTGTTAACTTTCTACCCGAACACTAGTATTACTGACACAATGCCGGACTCTCATTGGCTTCATATTGCAATGTGCCTCATATACAACACATGATGTGTTCCCCTAAAAGGGGAGAGGGATTATAACTGTTTAATAAAACAATAGCACAAAATCCATCAACCATTCATTAAGCACCTCTTTATCAGGATGTTTGTAGACAGAGTTCCATAATACTTAAAGAAGGAGGTATTCTTAGTCTTTCCATTTTAAAAAAGACACAGGTGAGACTTACAAAGTTCCACAGTTGTGCCCAAACTCTCCAGACAGTTAAAATAAAAAGCTAGAATGGATACCGGCCTTAATACCAACTCATGCCTTGGCACCCAAAATCATTTATCTTGACAAATGGACAGTTGGCTGTGAATTCCAGACTAAGGATCAAAAGGAACATTATGTGTTGCTGCGAATTCTGAGCCCAGAAAGACCCAAACTTTGGCACAGGAGAAAACACCCAAATAGGGAATGGGACTTAAACAAACTAACAAGCATTCATATGAAAACATACGCCTACATATAGATACACACAATCGCCAGTTTCAGAAAGACTGTAGTGTTTTTTTTTAAAAAAAAAATAGCCTATTTCTTGTTGTGTTTGTGTTACTCAGGCTGAGAGAAACAATTCATACTCTGTGTCACTTTGACAGTAGAGTCTTGTTTTCTTTCTTTCGTGTCTATACTTTGTTTTCAGTTTGTAGCAATAAATCTTTAATATGGACTAAATTATGAGTTTTAAATAATTGATAGAGCTGCTTCCAAATGCTTGTTACCACAGCCCTATAACAAGCACAAATGTTGGGGGCTGTGGTACACATAACCCCACACCTTCCCCAGCCCTCATGTTCAAACCTCCTTCTGACATCCTTAGTCTCAGGGAAGCTGGGGCTGAAAGGCACTAGGGAGGTAAGGGGAATACGGCAGCTTGATTAGGGCTAATGGTCACAGCTGGGTACTGAGCGTGACACCAAAGAGGTGGTCATGGGTTCACGCTTTGTAATGGGTTATGGAAGTTCTAACTGCCTTCAGCCACAACCTCAGTTATTAGGTGTGATTTGGCAATGTGGGGGTAGGTGCTAAATATGACTTAGGATTTAATGTCAACTCATTTTTCAGTACCTACTAAATATTCAAGCATGGTACAAATACTGAGGGAAAGCAGACATGACACCTTGTCCACATAGAACCTGTAGCTTAGTAGGGCAGGACCAGTATAAAAATGGAACCATGTTATATGCTACAAAAGCTGAGATGGGGCATTGCGGTTGCATATAAGTAAAGGATCCAACGGGGTCTCACCTAGAGGGCAGGGTATGTCTCAGAGAAGAAACAGCCCCAGAGAATCCAGGATGCAAAGTGAAAATTGTTGCAGATGCGTGGGACTCTTGGACCTTCAGGGCTGAGTAAGTTACATTAAGGATGTGGTCATTTTCTTAAATGCAACCAAAAGCCACACCCTATTTTAGTCTGTGCAATGGCATGACCCAATCAATGCACAATTTCTACTATAGTTTGGAAGTTAAGCAATTGGTGTTTGGCAACAGACACCACTGTGCATTTCAGTTTCCACCCTACTCTTTACCAACCGTGTCAGCTCGGGCAAGTGACTTTGCAGCCTTGCTTTCCTTAGGTGTCAAACAGGAAGCATCCTGCCCTAGGCTTTCACCAGGCAGCAGCGTCACAGAGGCAAATGTTCAGAAAGCCCAGTGCTGGCTACCAGGCCCTCCCCACAGGCGTGCCGCTGCTGCTGTGGTGGCCTCTGTTACCATGGGTCTTCTCTGTGTGAACTGCCAGCTGCCCTCAGAGCTGGGCCACCCTTTCCTTGCTTCCTTTTACTAAATGCATTTTTTTTTAAAGTACCCTAAATTCCATGCCCATTCTCACTCCTATTCAACTGGTGTCTAGAATACTGGCAATCAGTTTTCTAGCCTATAATATCTATGCCTGTGATCTCAAATGCCTCCATACTGCATGAACATTCACAGATCTTCTCTCCTGGGGGCAATCCCTGGACCTAGCACTGCCAGTGTCCTAACTGTTTACAAGGCTGACACTGTTAACGGGTAATTTTCAGAATTTTACTTCCAACTGTTTACTTTTATAGCATGTTGATCATGCTACCACATACACGGTACCCATTATGTCTGAGTACTGTTGTAAGTGCTGTTGGGTTGCCACCCTAAAATTACATAGGAGGGAAAGAACTATGACCATCTTCATTGTATAGGTGGGGGGGGGGGAGCACTGATCCTAGGAGATTTAAGCAAAGTCCCTAGGGTCACACACCTGAGAAGTGGCATAGCTGAGATCGTGCTCTCTCCTTGTCAGAGTTCCTGAATGCTTACTGTGAACAGTCTGCTGAAATAGTTTTCAGTAGGGTTCATGACAGTTTCTTTGAAATGCAGTATTCTTGTCATACCCACATGATTTCCCTTACTCTTCATTTACTCTCAGTTCCTCATTTTCCTCCTTTCCAGAAAACACTGGTATAGCCAAGGATCTATGATTCAATTTGTTTTCTTCTTTTGTCCTTCTTTTGCTCTCCTCTCCTCCTCTTCCCATCTTCCTGCTTCTCCTCCTCCATTTCCACCCTATTTTTCCTGTTCTTCCTTTTTCTTCTGCACCATACAATTTTCTCAATAGGGATTCCCTGATCAGTCACATGTACCTACCTTGTGGAGGCCCCTGGCAAAAGAGGCAGCTTGTTATCTATGCCATCATCCCTTACCTAGGCAAACAGACATCTATGGCAACCAGTAGTGGAGGCGCAGGAACAGAGTAAGCCCGTGAGTCTTTCCATTCCCTGGTCCTCACCCCATATTTGTTAAATCAAGCACTCAGTAGAGGAGGTCTGGCTCTGCATTATCTTTGAAGCTATTTGGGGGATTGCAGAAATTGGGAGTCTTTGGGATATTTAGCTCTTTAGGTATGGACTTGTTCTTTGCTTCCTAAAGTGTGATAAAATAGGAAATTTGGGTAACACATATTGTCTTTGTTATGGTATTTCTCTGAATAGAACTTCTATCAGTGGGAAGGCCAGAGATGTTATGCCATTGGATTATTTTCTAATGTTTTCTACAATTAGAAAAGTTAGTTTTATGAAAACTTTGAAATACGCTGACATTGTTAATGGGTAATTTTCAGAATTTTACTTCTAGGAGGGCTGGCCAAATAGCTCAGCAGATTAAAGTGCCTGCAAGCAGGCTCAGGGGCCTGGCGTTCGATCCCTGGGCCTGCTTTGCTGGCCCTGCCCACAGGGTATGCTAAGATGACAATTGAGACTGGGCATGGTGGCATATACCTGTAATCCCAACTGTTGGGAGGCTGTAAACAGGCGGATCACTACGAGTCCAATCTAGTAGTGAGACCCTGAACACCCTATAAACCCTTCCTTAAAATAAAAAAAAAGAAAACGAATTTTAGCTCTAGGATGTATATTGCAAATTCTAGGTGGAAAACGTTGGGAAACACTAAGACATTTAATTTCAGTGAAATAAGCCACATGTTACTTATGAAACATCTATTTCAGGAACTTCAGCAGAGAATTAAACCTGACACTTTCTATTCTGGTCTACTACCTTCACTGATAAACAGAATGAAATTACAAACACAAATGGAAAATAGTTATGGAGGATAGTAAAAACAGCAACAACAAAAAAGACCTAAGTTAATATGTTGGAGTGGTAAGTCATTTTCATAAAAAAACCTAATGCATAAATATTGTAGCAGAGTCTAGTAATCACTGAAAGCATTAAAATTTCAACATTTGACCAATATTTTAAGAAATGCATGTTTTGATATTCACTTTGGATGGATACAGAGTAAACAGAAATATGAACTAAATATTTTGGCCTCACATTGAGAGATGATTCAGGCACACATTCTTTTTTTTTTCAGAATTGGGGATTGAACTCAGGCCCTTGTGCTTGCCAGGGAAGCACTTATTCCACAGAGCCATCTCCCTGGCCCCCCAGGCACGCATTCTTGAAAGAGCCCACAGAGCAAAAGAAGGGCCAACACCTGTTGTGGAGCAGAAGCAAACCTCTGTCCAGCCATCTGTGAGGTTGCTTGCAAAGCTACTTGGGATGCAGGACCACATGGAGGGCCTCAGGGGACTCTCAACACACACATCACATCACTTCTTGACCCCAGGGACATATAAAATTTTGTCAAAGTGCCCAACAGTGTCTGAACAGAAAATGCAGACATGGAGGATGAAGGCTGTGAAGAAAGAAAAAGAAAAAGGAGATAAATAAGTTTGAGCAAAAAGATCATTGGAGTTTATCCTTCTATATTTCTGTGTCTGTCTGTATAGATTACGTATGTATGTTTTGATCTACCTATTCATCCATCTATTCATCCACCCATTCATTCATCTTACGTAGAAATTCATGATTACTTGAGTGACAAAGAGCCCAACCAAGTGCTATGTTTCCTGTATTAACAAAAAACATCACAAGACTTGGTCCATCATGACTTGTTGGTCCCTCAAGACCCTTGATGTGCATCATTACTCTCTGTCTGTGACAGATGCCTTGTTGTCCAATCATAATACCCAACCATCCCCAAGTGGTCTGCTCTGTTTGTCTGCAATATGAAGCATAACTTTACCAGTGATTGTGGTTTTTAGGTGTAATAAAAATAATTTCTCACCATAAGATGCATTTGTTTTGTAGAGTAAATCTCAATTCCTAATTCATTAGAAATTTCAGTGAACATATAAATTACTTTTATCACTGATGAAATATGGGCTGGGACTCCTAGAACCATGCTCTTTTGGATATCCAGCCTGATGTTCTCTTTACAATCTGGTATTAGAAAAAGAAAAACAACTGAGAGAGGACTTTAAAATTCCCTGCTACTAAAACTGATATTGGATCTTTTGCATGGGATTTGGTTGGGGGCTTTAATTTCCTCAGCTCAGCACAGCTCCCAAGGCATTGATACTTACAAAGATCCAACACCATCTTAAAATCATATCTGTGGTTTATAGGAGAGATCTTTTTATGAATTGAATAGTTTAAGACAGTATGAGGTATCAGGACCTTCAAAAGCCTTTTTATCCTGTGCTTTACTAATGTGATAATATGTTTAGATGACCTTCATGAATGTGACCTCTGTGACCCTTTTATGCCACATCCATTAATTTAAGACAAAAAGGCTTTCACCAAGTGCTGGGGGAGGTGTGATTTTCCTTCCATTATCTTTGCTTCCCTTTGGACATTTCCTCTAACTCCACCCCAGTTGTTCACATATAGTGGAACAAGGTCAAGTAACTGATTCAAAGGCAACTCGTCCTGTAGAATAGAAACTTCTTAAAATGGAATCTAGAAGCCTAAGTAAGTAGCAGAGGCTTTGATGAGCTTGGAAATGAGAGACTGTGTACTTCAGAAACAAAACAAGAACCAGTCCCATCTAGATAGAATGAAGAATAAAAATTGTCAGCAGCTAGAGAGAAATAAGCAAAGAGGAAACCAAGTAGGCATACAGGGTACAAAAGATTGTGATAGTAATAGAGAAATATGGAGATAGTAATGAAAACATGCAGTCAAATAAAGGGGGAGAGAGACAAAGACACAGAGACAGAGAGAAAGACACAGAGACAGAAAAAGAGGCAGAGAGACAAGAGAGATAGAAAGGCAGAGACAGAGACAGACAGGCTGACAGAAAAATAGATAGACACAGAGAAAGAAAGCCTTACGAATGTGTGTTTCTAACATTGCCACCTCCAAATCAATCCCTGCAAAACAGCATTGTTCTTCACTTTCAGTCCTTGGAAATTCAACAGATTGTCCTTGTCTTTTTAAAATAAGCTCCTTTTAAGTGAATTATTTTTAGAGAGGCCCAGTCCTTCACTATCAAAAAGGCTTGGCTGAAATACATCCATTACAAGACTCTCTTGCTACAGAACTGAAGAAGTTCTGTGATTATTTTATTTGGCCAAGGGCCATTCACTTTACACAAAATCACTGGTGGTTGAGGGTCAAAGAGAACCCTTAAATTACCAGGGGCTTAAATTGGTGACTAAGGTTTAATTTGCTTTAAAAATCAACAAAGAAATATGATCTATGTTGGGCACTGGGCAGATTCACACAAAGATGATAGCAAAGTCCAGGTATGCAACATAAAAGATTTTTTTTAATGCATAAGTAAAGCAGAATCCAAATGCAAATGCTGAATTGGACCCACCATGGCTGCCTCTTAGAAAATCAACCTGCTGAGAAGAAAAGGAAGAAAAAATGAGCTGGGGCCATCGTAATTGCACTACTGCGCTCCCTGCCCATGGAGTAGCTGTGACAGTACTTTGCCCCACAGTAAACCAGCTGCCTCCGCCTTCCTTCCATTGTGGGCAGCAGGCACGTGCTGAGACACTGGAGTGCAGGCAGACTGCACCTTCCTGGAGAGCTGCCTTCCATGTTCACATTAATAAAAGCCGGTGTTAAGTATGTTCAAGGAAAGCACAGCATTAAACATTTGTTAAAACTTGCAGAGTCTAAGCAAGGAGACCAACGCTGCCAGCTTCAGTGACTTGGAACAATGGAGCTGGGGAACAGTGTGCTGGAAGCTCCAGTAAGACTAACTATCACAGATAAAGAAGCAGAAGACTAATAAATAAGGGCAGGATTGGAAGTTTGTGGCTCTCTCCATCTTGCTCTCTCTTTCTCTCCTTCTGACTCTTTCTCTCTCAATGTGGAAGGATTAACTATAAAGGGAATATACAGTTTTTGGTTTTAGGGCATAAGGCAAACCTGATCATGTTGGTAACTTGATTACCCTGAGATTCGACATCCTACTAGAAGTACTATCACCCATCCTGCTAGGCTAGGGTGAGCTAGAGTTGTCCTGGACATGAAGTACTCAGCAGAGTTGCTGGTGCATATTCGAGAATTCTATAAATGACAAATATTTTCATAGCCATTATTATTAATAATCAAATGGATCTATTGGCAGTTATAATGGAATGTATTGGAATGCTGTTTCTGTTTTGTTTTGTTTTGTTTTGTTTTGTTTTCGGAACCGGGGATTGAACTCAGGCCCTTGTACTGAGCAGGCAAGCACTTATTAGAATGCTGTGTTTGAACATCTCTAAGAAAAATATTTAACAAGTGTTGGGACAACAATGGTGAACCAGACCTGAAGCTTAGCTAAAGCGCATGGTCTCAAAGGGTGAGACATTCAAGTAAGCAGAAGACGGCCAACAAATTCTAGGCAATCTGTAAATGTAGTTGCAGGTCAGTAAACGTTCGATGAGATTTGCTCAACTTCATACTCCCAGAATTTACCCTTTCTACTTAGAAAGATTTTGGCCAATGTTCTTTTCATTTGCTAAAGAATTGGAAAACTTCTCACATAGAAAGGAGAGGAATCACAATTTGAGGCCAAATTAATTGACTTAAGAAGGTCCTATCTCAAAATTTAAAAATAGAAAAGTTTGGGAATGTAACTTAGTGGCAGCATGCCCTTGGGTTTGACACCCAATACCAGAGAAAGGAAGGGAGGGAGAGAATAAAGAAAGGTAATTAGTTCAAAACAAACCAGGGGGTGATGGTGGGTATATGCACCCCTACCCAGCCATTATCCACTTGGGATAAGCTGACAACATGGAAAACTAACTTAGCAAATTGGCATCAGATTAAATGGAAGAATAAAGAATGTGGATAGGAAAGACAGACTTTGCTACAATCACCAATATCCCTAACCACAGCAATAATTCTTTAAGTCCACCATTTCACCACTCATATGGCCCATTCACGCATAGTTCATTTTTGTATAAATTTGTATGGTACAAAAAGGCTGCAGCAGGATTCTCCCAAACTTCACTCATTTGCCACATCTTCAATTTTTGCCATTATCACCTTACTACCTACTTACTACCTTACTGGCTACTTTTATCTGACTCTTTGCACTACTCACAATCTATTTTATTTTTCATTTTTAATTAATTAATTAATTAATTGGTACACAGTCTTACTATACAGCTCAGACATGTAGTTATCCTCCTTTCTCAGCTCAGACATGCAGTGATCCTCCTTTCTCAGCCTCCCCAGTGTTGGTAGTACAGTTGGACATCACCATGCCTGGTTTTGGTGGCAGGCACAGTGGACCTGGGGTTCCAGGACCAGCATGGCATGTGGTACCGGAAATCTAACCCGGGTCCTTGCACTTGCCAGGCAGGTGCTTAGACTGCTGAGCTATCTCCCCAGCCTCTATACTTTAAAATAAGCTCTATAAAAGAAACTTCTAGCATAGATGGGAAACCACTACTGTTAGTCATAAGTGGAAAATAGCCATGCAAATATATACATCTTATTTCCCTGGCCTTCTTGTTATTACCGACTGAAACAGGGGGCCCCATAAGAAGTTTGCTTGTTCTAAATGTCATCATGTTAAAAGGCAACTTACAAGAAATATTCCCATAGTATTCAAATTGATATTATTTACTGTTGTGTCCGTAGTTCTCTTCAAAAGTTATTTTTCACACTTTTGGAAAAATGCTAGAATTAACAGTGAAAGACTGGCTAAGGCTACACAAAGCAGTTTCAGCACAGCTCACCACACACTTATTAACTAAGCAGGAGGTGTCAAGTAAGATAGTGGGAGCTAGTAAGCAAAGGATGGGTGTACAGGTGTGGGTTGGCATATCTCCTGTCCCCCAAGGTCTCCAGAACTAGCCGAGGTGCAGCAGATAGCAACAACCAAGCATTATCAATCAAGGTATCTTAAGTTGACCACACTACCAGCTGCACTAACTTATGCCTATTTTTTCTCTTTGTTGGAGTCCTTAGGTTATTTTCCCTATACTTACTCTCCGGGACCCAAAATGATGGAGTCATCCTACCTAAGACACCACTCATCTTATTGCAGAGAGAAAAGTGGCCAAATTGAAGCTCATAGTGACTTACATTTCCCACTAACACAGACCATATGTCCCTTCTCTCCACTCACTGGCCAAACAAGAGCCAATATATTAAAGAATGATATGAGCCCCCAAATGTTAAAGCAGCAGAACTGAGGCTTGAGCCAAGGGTTGTTAGAATTGTTGCCCATTGTGATACCACTGAGCCAACCTGCTTCAATAAGAAGAAAAGTGCATTGAGATCTGACCACACATATACTCTGCAGAGTCAGATCAATTCTAAGTGGAAGAATGGGCTAAAACACCCTAAAGGCTATGTATCTCCATATACCTACCATCAGCAAGCTACCAGTGGGTTTCCATGTGCTTGGCAAGGGAATGTCCTCAGAAGCTAGGATGATCCTTTTTCACCAAGGAATAAGCTCACAGAAGAAGGCTGCCCAGCATTCTCAGACTCCCCTTCCCCCACTTTGTTTTACACAGAACTTAGAATATAGGAGACTTCCGGGTCAGGAGGCATTTAAATAGTGACCTGTAGGAAGAGAGAGATAAACCAGATGACCTCTAAAATCCACTTCTCACCCTGTGGACCTGTAGGATTTTAATCAAAGGACAAACAGAAAATAAAAACGAAGTGGAGATAAAATTTCTTGGGTAGAAAGAAAGTACAATTGCAAGGGAATTTAATTTCTCCCTGAACTGAAAATGAAACCCAAGACAATAAGTGACTATATAAAGGGAACATTGCTTCCTAAGTGTTGACATCAGGCAGCTCCTTTCACTCTGAGTTTGGATTTTTATAGAAAAATGAAGAAGTTTTCAAACAGCTTTAGCCCTTCAGTTTATATTGCCAACTGGGCAGACAAACTGAGAATTTAAGACTGTAGCTGTCACATATAAATCCATAAAATAGCTTTGTCTCTTATTTTCTTTTGATTGTTTTTAATAGATTTTACAAAAATTAATTATTTTTGTAAAAAAATAAAATGGTCAAATATCACAACTACTGCCTAACATTCCTGGACGCTAAATAAATTGTATTCTTTCAGAAGGTGATTCTAAAGCTTAGGCCATTCATTGATAAATTTGTAATTAATGGGAAATACCCTCCCAAAATCAAATACACAAATACCCCAAATCAAATACAGAGGTAAACACCACACACTGAATAGGAATTAACAACAGAAGTGGGACTTATGGAAAGAGAGGAGGAACAGCAATAAATACAGAACTCCTTCTAAAACTAGTTTTATTAACTTAATGAAAATCTATCTCCACTGATTTCACAAAAGTCTAAGACTATAGGGATGTGCATGTGTGTATGTGTGTATGTGTGATTAGAAGAAAGATGTCATCTGATACATGTTAGTCACGCTTCCAGGGATTTGTAAAGTGAGAAAGGATTATGTAAAGTTTAGGAAATTATCATTTATGCAGAGAGGGTTGAGGGGGTATGACTGTGTTTATTCTGCTTCTCAAAACAATGATGGATGTGAAAGACCAAGGTTAACTGGCAACTCTACAATATAATTTATTCAAAACCATGTGATTTTCACCACCACAGACCCTCTTACAATCACATCAGTATCTTCAGGAATAACCCAGATGTCAAACTAGAAATAGCACTTTTCAGCGTCCCCTTGAGAGGTCGTGTTGGAGACAGAAGGGAAATGACCTAAAGCAGTAATGAAAATCACAAGAACAGGGATGTAAAGTCAACGGTAAAAACCAAAGGGAGTGCCATGCATCTCAACTGGAATGGGATGATGTTGAAGCTACAGCAAAAGTGCAACTAGGAAAATGCAACAGAGAGCACAGGTTTATCAGCTTAGCAGTGGTCACCAGCTGTGGAGGTGGAAGCAAGGAAGAGATGAACTTCGTTTGCTTTTGTTTCGCATTCACAGGAGCAGAACACCCTGGCTTCCCCAGACCCTGACTGTATCTACTAATGACTAAAAGCAGACATCTGAGGCTACCCCGCCATTTCTTACCACATTTCACTGCTTCCAAGGCACATATTTTTTTATACTTTAATACCTCAGACACTGGGAGATCTTTCACAATTAAGAATTGGACATAATTTATTTGATAACATTTTTCTCTTCTTTGGGCCAGCACACACACACACACACACACACACACACACACACACACGCACACACACGGTCACACACACCCAAGCTGCCTGAGCTGATAGCATATATAATACACAGCATCCTGTTAATCCTGTTCCACTTCCCTAACACTCACAGTTTGTCATTTAGTACTTCAAGAGAATGATGACAAGGAACTTCTTCATTATGGTGTTAAAAATGTCAACATTTGAAGCTAATGTTGCCTTGGCTCGAGAGGATCCATTCCATGAATTTCTTAGAAAGAATTGCGTGACTGACTGAGGCACCATTCTGGACCCGGTCGTGAGCACTGCTGTGTTCATGGTAGGGAGCTCACATACCACTATGCTTTAGGGAGCCAAGGAGCTGCTCCCCATGGTGTTTAGAACCCTCTGCCTCCATATCCTTTATTCCTGAGAATAACTTCAGTGGTCACTGAGAGGCCCGAGAAGGCTCAGATTCTCTGACCCCTGACCCCATGGAGGCTGATTCAACCTAGTGCAGGCACTGGTAACAGCTTTTTTGATGATACAAGTGCTGCACATCTTAGGCCATAGTGGAAAATGGCATTAGTACCCTGAGGTGGTGGCTGTACAGTTACCTGGGCAGAAGAGGCTAGGGTCAAACCTTCCAACACTCTCCTCTTTCCATCAAATCAGACTTGGCTTAATCTGCTTGTGTATCAGATTCTATATTAGGCTAAGACAAGCCTGGGTTATAATCCAACTTTTAGTACTTAGTACTTTAAAAATATCTGTATTTTAGGTTCCAAAAGTCAAAATAGAGCTGGTAACACATACTTAAGATTTGCAGATTATGTAGGCACCATACACAGTAGAAGGAATATCCTGAACATTACAGATGTTTAGCAGACTGTAGCCACCAATAATTACAAGGGCATGGGCCAGTCAAATAGCTCAGTGGATTAAAGTGACTGAAAGCAGGCTCAGGAGCCAGAGGTTCCATCCTTGGGTCTGCTGTGCCGGCCTCGCCCCTGGGGCACGATGAGAGGGCAATTGAGACTGGGTGTGGTGGCGCACACCTGTAATCCTAGCACTTGGGAGGCAGTAAACAGGCTGATCACTAGGAGTCTGATCTAGTAGTGAGATCCTGAACACCCAGTAGACCTTTCCCTAAAATACAAAAATAAATAAGTAAATAAAGAAGTACAGAGTCATGATCATTGACTGCTTGGATGCTACTGTTGTCATGCCCTATACAGACACGCTGGGTGCATTGAGGAGAACAGTGAAACCGTTAGCACCTGATGCTAGAGCATGTTGCCGCACCCCAGGCCTGGTTAAGCAAAGCTTGGAGCTGCAGCTGCATGACACTATGCAGAGGCTGGCAAGCGGGTGAAACACCTTTTGCCTGGCTTCCTCTCAACCTTCAGCATTGGGAGCCTAGGTGTTTGCAAGGTTGATGCCAACTTCTGGGGACAGAAGGACCTCAGTACTGACTGCAGTGTGTGGCAGCTCTTCCACAGATTTGTTATAGGACAACTCCTTCTGCAACTAACTGCAGGTGCTTGCATAACACAGCTGCCAGCCACTGCAGTATGCATTTCAGAGCTTCTGCTTGTCACAAGCATTAAAAAAATGTCCCCTCCTTGTGTGGGACGCCCCAATTTTCACATTTCCCCCATCTGCTCAGTACTTTAAACTCAGCAAGTGGCAATCTCATTTGTACCTAGGGTAAAGATGTTCCCCTTTAACGTAAGCTTAAGCTTTTATTAAAAACATTTAACATGTTGGCTACTACAAAGAATATCTGTTCCTAGAAAAGAAGTAAAAGAAAAAGAAAATACTGTCTTCATTGGAACATGTTTTTAACTCAAAATATTTATAAAGAACTATAGAAAACTTTTGGATCCTATTATTTTAAGAAAGTATTTTATGTCACATTTGAACAGCCTGGGTGTGGGAGGCAAGGTTTCAATACTTACTACAAAGATAGAAATCAAGCTCTGAGTTCTGAATACAGAGCAGAACGACTTGAGGGTGTTACTTCAATATTTTCCTTTAAAAGTAAGTTGCTCAGTTGCATATGGCATCTGCCCAAAGAGGATTGCTTATGCACAATAAATTAGAAGGCAATATCCTTGCAGATGGGTGTCTAGAGAAGAGACTGATAAAATCAAATAAGAGTTTCCCAACATCTACAGACCAACACACTAATTAAATCAGTTGGTTTTTGAAATGTGGAACTTTAAAGGCTAAGATCTACTTAATTGTATGTTTATATTGAAAATCTACTTTCTTCCCTTTTTCTTATTCCCAGGAACTCACAGATAGCAGCCTTGAGCAAGCAAGAAGAGGGTCTGTGACAACTAAGAAAAAGCCAGAGCAAGATTTCTAACCTAAGCACTTTCAATTGCTTGGATTCAGAACATAAAATGTATCTTTAATATAAATGGCTAGATCCCCTCCTCTGCCTTAATGACCTGCTTGATATATACCATGGCCATTCGTATTAATTACATCATTAATAATGGTTACTTTGAGAAGCCATCTATGAAGACAGCAACGTCAGGAGACATATGGGTGGTCTGAAATATCTGTAGCTTGGCCTTAAGGAACCAAAAGCTCACCTTCAGAAAGGGCCATTTATCGATTGCTCAAGTAAGAGGAGAAGCTGCCTAAGACATGGTCCTCTCTATCACCCTTAGGAGGGTACAGCAGAGGGTAGAAGATCGAAAGAGCATGCTTGCTACAACTGGAATTAGACATAAAGCTTTTGAAAAGGAGTGATTAAATGGAGAACGAGTGTCCCCTAAGGATGCCATTCATACCTTGGCCTTGTGTTTATGGTCTCCAGAATACTCTGCCTACCCTTTGTCATACCAGGTATGAAATTTCCCAAGGTGAATGGCTACTGTACTACATCTGCCAAGCGCTACATTACATGAAGCACCCCTCTCGTATGACCCCGTTTATTTTCACAGGCATTCCTGTGGGTGTGCGGGAGTGTATTATCACCACTCAATTCTACCACTTGGGAAGGCAGAGAATCGGAGAGATTGCAATAACTGAGCTACAGCCACAACGCTCACAGTCAAGTGTAGCAAGGGCCAGACATCCACATGAGCATGACACCTCTTCTACATGGGCATGACACTTCTCAGCTGTTCTCTCCAATGTTCTTCATCTTTACAAGCCCTGGATCTCTCCTTTTCCTGAAGCAGAGACTGCGATTTGCTGAGCAGTGCTGAAAGAATGTGACCAGGATGACTGCAGCTGCAGACAGAGTGAATGAGGCATCTAGGATCATAAGCAGCCTCAATTTTCCTGCTGAATAATTGAAGTCTTAACCTGCAGGGAATAGGGAGGCACTGAAATATTAAGCAGGAGAACTGACATCACCATTTTTTTTCAGAAAACAAATCCAGAGTTTATTGATCCTAGTTGGTTTGGTTGTTATGATTTTGTTTTCTTTACATCTAACACATAATCAAGTTCCCATTTTTAAAACTATATCAAGTCAACCAGTCATTCAGGGACCTGTGACTGAATCTCAGCACATAAACATCAGCTCCCCTGGCCTTGTTGTCTTTTTATATGCTTCAGAGCTCTTTGACTCTATCTTCTTCAGTGAAGTGGGATGGAAACAGCTCCCTCTACCGAAGATGCTTTGAGAGTGATGATAAGCTCATGACTGACCCCTGCAAACATTCCATGGTAGCTGCAGAAATGTGTCCCTCACAGTTCGTATGCTTCAGGGCTAAGCCCTGAAGCCTCAGAATGTGACTTCACTTGAACCTAGGATCTTTATAGAAGTAAAAAGGTTAAAGAAGCTCCTTGGAGTGCAATCTAACGGATGCAACTAGACACTCACAGAACGCAGATGATGAGAAGAGCCATAGGAAGAAGATCACCATCCAGGCAAGCCAAGGGGAAAAGCCCAAGACAAATCCTTCCTGGAAAGTCTCAAAAAACTAATAATCCGGATGAGCCCTCAATGTTGGTCTCCTGTGCTAGAATACGGTGCTGTTTTTGAGTCACCAGGCTGTGTGCTTTGCTCCAGCAGCCTCATCACACTAATGCAGCAAGGACTGGGTGTGGTCCACTGCCTACTCTCTGTCAGGGTTCAACACTGAGAATCTCATTTCTGACTGGTGCTCAGACTCCTGGCTGTCCTCTTGGCCTGAGCTCAGGAGAACAAGTGAGTTCCATTTTTTCCAAGCCTTGATCATCTGTAGTCATACAGAAAAACATTGCTCTGAGGATAGGGTGACCAGCCTGGACTCAACAGATAAAAGTGCTGTGATTGATTAGCAATGTCTGCTACAGGCAGAGAATGGGAGGGGAAAGGGTATGTATTAAGTTTTTTTTTTTTTTTTTTCAGCCCTGGATGGTCTCTAACTGATATATCCACATTGAGAAACTTCCCAGATTGAGTTTTCTAATGTTACTACATCAGGTTTTTCATCACTTTTCTCGATAGCTTCAAGGAGCTTTGTTCTGCCAATCAAATAAAAAAATATAATTTGGCCTCCAAAGCCTCTAGATATATTTAGGTATTCAATAATATAAGAAATAACAGCACAGTCATCATGTAAGAAACACGACAATCATAATATTATCAAATACAATCCCAATATTCTTAGCATATAAGAAACAATACTAGCTGCCTCTGGCAACATCATAGGTCTCAGTACCTTCCTCTTCATCTGCAATGACCATTGCTAACCTCATTTTTGTTCATCTTCTTATCCTGCGATCTCAGCTCACCTTCTGACACTCTGGAAAGAAAGGTTATAGCCTCATCTGAGTTTGTATTCCAGTAGTTGTCTAATGTGACACAGGGTGAGCCGAGCTCCCAATCTTCACCATATTCCTTTAGAAAAGTCTCAGGATTGACCCAGGAGAGGTCACTCTCCATTCTGGACCAATCACAACACAACAGAAGAGTACACTCTAATTGGCTGAACACGAGTCACATGTAGCCACTAGGATTTCTACTGCCAGGCTGGTGGGTAAAAGAGACCAGAAAGGGGGTAAGATTATTACCATAAGTCAGGGAAGTGGTCAAAATGATCAAGGTTTTCTCTCCCTGCCTACACAACCAAGGCAACTCTACCTCCTTTTCCCCCCAAATTTTATCCTCTTTCCAATGTTATTTTTCTCTTAATCTTGTGGTCATTTTGCTGCTCCAGATGAGAATGCTGGCTCTCCTAAGTAATTACACATTGAAGAGAAAAATGTTCCCTGATTAGATAGCTATGAACCAACCACTGGCTAGCTATAGAAATAACCTGTGAGGTTAGAGGGCTATAATGTCAATTATTTTTCAAGAAGAGGTTAGATCTGAAAAAAAATTAGTTGTGTGGATGGAGGGGGAAAAATGAAAGAACTGGAATAAGCAGAGAGTTTCAGAGGGCTACAGATGGTATTGGATAGACAGAAGAACTGATTTAGTTGGGCATTGGAAGGCACAACTGTAATCCCTGAATTCTGGGAGACTGACTGAGACAAGAAGATCAATTGGATGTTTAAGTCTTCCTGGGCAGTGTGGTGATTCAGTGGGACCCTGTTCTGAAAAGATTTTTTTTTTTTTTTTTGGCGGAACTGGGGATTGAACTCAGACCCTTGTGCTTGCCAGGGAAGCGCTTATTTCAGTGAGCCATATCCCCAGCCCCTGAAAAGATGTTTTTTTGAGGATTGGTGATACAGCTCAGTGAAAATGCTCTGGGCTAAATATATAGCACCATAAAAATAAAATCCTGATTCAGTGAGATTTTAAATAATTTTAGGGTAGTATCAAATATGGATATGAAGCAAGATTGAACATTTATATGATAATTCAAAATGCTTCAAACCTGTTAACAAATTTAACACCAGGAGTAGAAGAGGGAGAGAAGATAAGCTCCATTTAAAAACTAAATTAGAGAAATTGATAGTGCCAAGAATAGTGTAGTAAGAACAATGAAGGGGTTCCTCTTAGCTGCCTAGAGGAGAACGCTGTGACTGAAAATATGTGCATAACATGGATTAGTGGAATGACACAACTGGACCTTAATTTATGCTCCTAGAACATCTGTTGACAAATTGAAGCTTAGAAAAAAAATGACAATGAAAACTTATGGTAAATCTACCTGTTACATGAATAATCTAATTAACTTATCCTAACTATGTTATATGAGTATAGAAATTGTAATTAAGGTTCTTATGGAGCCCATCTATTAATTATATGCACAAAGGTGGAAATTAGTTTTACAAAACAAAAAGAAGTCCTGACAATTAAGCACCAGAAAAGCCAATAAATATAAGCTGTGGACAAGAGAGATGTACGCAGGACAAAGTGGAGATTAGATGTCTGAAGTTAATAAGAGCAGATAAAATTTAGGGCCTATAATATGGGCCTGCCCTTCAGGAAATAGGCTGGCAGGCTAATAGATAGAAGTCACCAGATGCTAATTTAACAAGAAATCAATTTATTGGCTAGTAATAAAAATATCATACTGCTGGAAAATTTATTAGAAGGGTCAATATTCTTGCAACTATGTTTTCACAAACTTTGTTGTCCAGTTGGCATCAAGAACAGGTTGTGATCCCGGCACATTTTAGACACAAAATACTTTAGCATATCCAATATAAGATCACAGAGACTGATAGGGGGTGTGTGTGTGTGTATGTGTGTAGTGTGTGCTGTGCACTGCTCATTCCTTGGCTTTCTCAATTTTTAAAAGACCACTGAAAGTAGGATCAAGAGATTTAGTAACCTTGGTTCTGCCTTTTAATAGTTGTGTAACTTTTATACAAGTCAGATTAATTAATTATGTGAATTGTAATTTCTTCATCAGCAGTGTAGGTCAGAAAACCCCATATTTCTTTCTTTCTTTTTTTTTCTAGAGTGGGAAAATATACTGAGAGAATTGTCAAAGATTTCTGCTGATGTCCTTTTGCCTCTTAAAACTCAGCTTAGATTTTTCCAGATACCTAATCTACAGCTAACAAAATGTAGCAAGCTTTTCTTAAGAATTCAGAAATTTAATTTGGAAAAAATCTTAACTAATAAGCACTCAGACAAAAGTCTTCTCTCTAAAATTTAAAAAGAACTAAAAAACATTAGGGCCCCAAAATTTGAAGACCCAATCCAGAAATGGACATCTGAGATGAACACATATTTCTCAGAGGATGAAATTATAGAAGCAAATAAATATATGAAAAAAATGCTCCACATCACTAACCATCCATGAGATGCAAACTGAAACAATATTGAGATATCATCTCACCCCAGAAAGAAAGGCTATCATAAAGAAATCAACCAACAACATATGTTGGAGAGGCTGCAGGGGAAACGGAACACTTCTCCACTGTTGGTGGGAGTGTAGACTGGTGCAACCATTATGGAAATCAGTGTGGAGACTCCTCAAGAAACTAGGACTGGGAATCCCATTCAATCCAGCTATCCCCATACTGGAAATTTTCCCAAAAGAACTGAAAACATCGTATCATAGTGATATATGTGCACCTATGTCTATAGCAGCATAATTTGTGATAGCCACATCTTGAAAATAACCAAAATGCCTGTCACCTGAGGAATGGATGAAAATGATGTGGTATTTTTATGCAATGGAGTATTAATCAGCTATAAAGAACGATAAACTCAAAGTCTTTATATTTAAGTGGATGCCACTTGAAGATATACACGTAAGTGAAATAAACCAGAGCCACATGTGTAAATATCATATAGTCTCCCTACTATAAGAACTCAAAAGAAGAAATAAAAATAGAAAGGTATAACACAATTAAAAGGAAAGCAAGAACTTAAGGATTAAACAACGAAGAGAGGACAAGGAGAAAAGCTAGGAAACATGACAGGGGCAAAGCCATACATTTATATGCACAAGATGGGTAAGGCAATGATCCAGAGAATCTTCAGCAGGTTTTTGAAACTAGCAGCTAATTGGTAGGATTCTCACCCTGACTAACCATATATGTTGATACTGTGAACTGAGCAAAAGATAGCAATGTGTAATGGTAGGGTCTTGTTTTGGAATGCTTATCATTCTGGTCTTCTAAATAGGTACTTCTTGTCATGTCATACCAAATACTGCTATACTGTCTCTCAAGTAAATGTTTGTTTAAAAAAAAAAAAGGGATAATAAGTGAAAAAAAGAGACCAAAAAAAAAAAGTATTCGGAAATTTGCCAGGATCTTCATGCTTGCACATGCTATGTCAGGTTTTCATGTCCTGCTGTCACTGCATTTTTGTCCATCTCTCTATCTTTTGCTGTTGAGTTATGATTAAATAAAATTGACCCTAGCATGAAAGACAGCAACTTTTCTCTATGACAAATATGTACATAAAATGTTCTGTAAAGACACTGTATGTATATCAAACTGTACCAGTCAGCACACGCCAGGTGACATTACAGTAACAACTCCAAAAGTTTAAAAAAGATGTTGATTTTGAGACAGGTCTGTCACTATACAATTCAGGCTGACTCTGAACTCAGTATGCTGCCAAAGCTGGACTCAACCTTATGGCGATCGTCTTTCCTCACCTTCTCAAATGCTGGGATAGTACACATGTGCCACCATGCTTGTTCCCCAATAGATTGAAATTCACAAAGTTTTACTTCTTATTCATAACATATTTCCATCCTATATGCGATGGTACAGGGCAGGGTGATGGTGATGCGCTCCCTCAAAGTCTTACAGATCACGGGGTTGGAGAGAGATCCTTTCTCTCAAGTATTTCTACCCACTCTGCCAAAGAAAGGAAAAGAGACTTCCGTATGTAAAGAAGTTCCAGCAATTTTGTTGTTTGTTTGTTTCTAGCTCATTGGCCAAAACTAGTCTTGCAGTCCCACTCCAATCACGAGTTCAGAAGCGTGCCTGCGGGAGAAGAGGCACAGCATTTCGTGATGAACTCCAATGGCAGCCACAGTTTGCACTGGGAAATTGAAAGCCTTCCATCGCAATAATTTAAGCTCCAGTAAACGCTACTTAGAGAAATTGTTACACAGTGTCGTGTGGCTCAGCAGCTCTCACTTGTTCCTCCTATCCTAATTTGTCTTCTGGCTCAGTCCCTCTAAGAAAGAAAGCATCCTCAGATTTCCCTTCTGATGTGCTAGCAAACAACTCACCTCTTTGTAGTCCTTATCCTCAGTGCCAGTCCATACTGGGCTAAGCCAAAACTCTGAAAATCTGCAAGCTGCAAGTTGGTAAACCCTGCTTATGTTCTAAGACTGGAGCTAGCACCCTTTTTATTGTTTTAGAAAGAATATTTTATGGATTGGAAGAGGAGCATTTTTGATGAATTATTTTCCCAGTGACACAAAGAAAATGTGATTGTATATGTGAAAGTAATTGAGTTAAATGGTAAGGGGATCTTATTATTTTGGAAAATTAGTGGGGCTTCTACTTTCTTACAGTAGAAATGGAAAAATAATCCTTGGTCTAACTCTTTCACCATGGTCTTATACACGAAAATCCTTCCTAAATTCGGAAGCGGTATGCAAATGCAAAACATGTGTATAGCTGTAACAAATAGGACTCTGGTGTAGTGAATTTGAAAGTCATCTCTCATCCCAAGCACCAATAACTGATGCTCTTTCCCTAGTTACAGTAAGCAGAGATTTTATGGTCTGATATCGTGGAAGTCAAGATTCCCCACTACTCTGGTTCCATCTGTCTTTGTGATTTAATAATAGAGTCCATATCGGGAGATGATGCATTTATGTCAGTTATTAGAGAATTACATTTTTGTGTTCTGCTAAAGGGAAGTAAAGATTGGCTTTGCCAGATGCACACATAAAACTAGATAGAGGGATGTACCTCCAAGTCAAATCATCCATCTTTCTCTAGCACATGTCAACATGTGGTATTTATGAAATATGGACTACATTAAAAATGTTAAATGTACTTTTTAAATGTAACCACTGCCGAAATGCTATATCTTTTGTTCATTTGTTTGCTTTTGTGTATGGTTGTTTGGTATTATTTTTCCTCAACAGGACTGTCTGTGCTTGTTAAGCATCCATAAATGGCCAGTTAGAGAGCAAACACAAAATATACTTATGAATATTTAATAAGGAACAATAGCAGAAATATAGTGTGTATTCGTGGCTCCACTGGAAAGCTATATTCATTATTCTGAAAATTATTCTCCCATAAATATTTCAGAAACTTGAAAAAGGGTTAGACTAGTGTGCCCAGTATTTGGTAAGCTGAAAGCTGCTCTCCATTTGCCTTACAATGAATCAAATCCTGCCTTCATGACTCAGGCTAGAAATCCATCTTGTGGTTGACTGTAGGGTACAACATTTTTTCATGTTTATATGCACAAATAAGTATGAAATTAGCATGGAATGAACATGAATATTTTCCTAATCAGATAGCAGATACTGAGTTTCTTGGTACTAGTCAAGATTGAGGAACAGAACTTTAACATGAAAGATAGTCTGAGAGAGAAAAGAAGGTTTATTAAGTCTTTTTGACCTAGAACAACGCATCAAAATCTGAAGAAAACACTGTCAGCTGATTTGATAAAAGTGACTCATTTTTTTATCCAGGAAATATTTATCAAATGCCCAGCACTGTGGTAGGCATAACATTATATGCTGAAGATAAAACAATAACCAAAAAGAGTATAGTTATTTTTGATATTCTAGTTTCTAAAGAATGACTTTTTCTAGTTGATGGACTCTGAAAAAGAAGATTTATTTAGCGGACTGCATGGTGTTCATGTTATTTCTATGTGACTGTACAAGAGCCAATGAATCATTTATTGCCCATTGAATATGGTAATCAATAAATAGTTCCATGATTCTGTGATAATTGCTAAGGAACATTGGTTGAGAGGAATGTAAGATGAATTGTACTAGCTGTTCTTTTAGGACAGTGATGCTACACCTTTTAGAGCTTTACATGATAATTACCAGCCCGCTGCTGCACGCGCGCTAAAGGTTCACCACTCGAGCTTGTGGTCATCAAGGAATTAAAACTTTTACATTCAAACCATTTTCATCCATATGTGGACAGATTTTTACGTTTGGTTCTGAAAAGCAGCAAGGCTCTACCTTGACTCCCATATTCCTTAACAACAGCCTTGCTTTGGAAATGGGCATGCTTCCCAGTGCTTGCCAGGACAGTGACCTGATGGAGGATTCTGTAGATGGTGGCCCCCCAAAAATGAAGCTTCCAGTGCTTGTGGTCATGTGGAAAGGTCACTTCTAATTTCAGAGGTGTGACTACTTGAACAACAGATGGGAAAGCTTTCAGTATGCAGGACAGATAAAACATACAACTCCAGCACAGAACTTCTCTGAACCCCACTTGGCTCACTTGAATAACTGTCAAGTGGTCAGAGATCCTGAAGCCTCTGATAGCAACGGTGGTCATCACAATGGGCAGTCACGTGACAACACCTACAAGGTAGGCTGCCACGCACAGCACTTTGGGCACTGTGAACAAATGTGAGACATGATGAGGGTCACAAAGTCAGAGAAGGCTGGGACTGCAATTTGAGACTTTTAGTACATAACATTCCTTGACTGCCCTGATTCCCATTCAGAACTCCTCCCCATCCTCTGATCACTTTGGAGTTACCATTAGGTTTAATAGTAGGGGCTGTGAAGTTAAGCTCTTAGTTGACCATCTTAGATGATATTCTTCCTGTGAGGTTTTTATGTCAGCTACTTTACACCTCAAAGCCTCAGTTTCCTCACCTAAAAAGGTAGGAACAATAAAGATCACAGAGTTGTACAGATTAATCAAAAGAATGCACACAACTGATTTTCGTGGTAACTATAACAACAAAGAAACGATGGTCACAGTAACTATAATGATGAGACAGTATTCGATACTTCCCGTTTAAACCTATGAATGAAGAGAATCCTCTAGTTGCCATAAAATCTCACAGAATTAAATAATTTAGATGTTGAATGTGTTTAAGTCAATAGTTTATGCAACAAAGTTTTACTTTTTCTTTTTTAAACTGAAAATAATTACAAGCACATAGCTATATTTCACTGTCATTGCCCTGAGGAAGCTTCATGCAATTGAAGAAGATACACATAAAACTGTGATAAATTGAAAGCTTGTTTGAAATATGCAGTCATAGTGAACACTTCTTGTTTAATTGCATTCTGCTTACATAACTAAAAGACCTAAATTAAAGCATAATCATGTTTCTAATGATTTTGTTTCCCTTCTAACATAAGGAAGCTCAAGGTGTTAAAATAGTTATGCTTTGGGATCTAGATAACTAATGTATAAATTAAACATACATTTCATGCACTTATTTACATAAATGAAAAAGGAAGCAAAATTCTCATGCCTTATAGTTTATTCTTTCTTCATGCTTTAGGAGGTAGAATTTCTATAGATTTTTTTTTACCCAATGCATAGCAGTTATAAGTATCTCAAGGAAAAAATGCCAGGTTCATATTTCAAAAGTCTGGATGGCTTTGCATAGCCTCTGAAATGCTGAGAATATAGAACACACTCCAGTATATCTAATTATCTTTATGAAATCTCACAAAATCAATGGCATTATACTCGAAACCAGCTGCAGTCAGGGAAGTCAAACTGAGCAGAGTGTCACAGAGGTTACTGAGAAGTATGACTTTCTTCTTAATAGCACTATTTTTATTGGAACATGCAGCTTTTGAATCGTCATATTCTGTTAACTCTTCTAAGAACCCAAACATAACTCAACCATCTTGGTTGAAGAAATCAATTCACCTCTATCTCAATTTATTTCTTCACTTTTAACTCCTTGAAAAAAGCTCTCTAGTTTTCAGTCACATGTCTATATCCAGTTTATACTGGATCATAATTTTGCTAGTAGTCATAGTGTGTAATCAGTCCAATCAAACCATTTGCTGCTGCAGAAATATCAAAGTAGCTGATTAATAATTGGGGATTTTGTTGTTTGTACAAGAGTTCTTTTTTCTTCTTGAAGAATGATTTCATGGGCCAGCGAGACAGCTCCGTGGTCTAAAGCGCCTGTGAAGGCAAGTTTAGGCAAGTGCACAGACTGCGGGTTTGATCCCCGGCACCACATGCTATACCAGTCCTTCCCCCAGGGTGGGCTGAGCCAGCCACATAAACAAAATACAATAAAAATATTTTAAAAAGGAATGATTTCACTGTAAACTGGAGCTAGTCTTCCAAACAAGAAAATTTTAGGGATTGCTGAAATAAGGGGATATACTTCAGCTGTTTTCTAAGTTGATCGAGGAAATAATTCCTAAAATGTTTAAAGCTCTAATAAGTGAATGAGCTACAGTCATAGGGAAAATCGTTATTGCCAAAGGGAGGGAGACAGGAAGAGAAGGGAATGCAGGGGAGCAGGCCTACCCTGAAGCACTTCATGGAAATGGGGTTCTTACTCAGGATAACTTACATTTACATGAGAATTATGTCTCTACTCTGTGGTACTCCAGAGTAGATAGGTAAGAAGTATAAGCCAGTGCCCCAGACAAACATACGTCATTCTCACGGACCCTGCCATCTGCTTGGAGATAACCGGGAAGGCCTCCCAGAAGGAGGAAAAAAAAAACCCCAAATTTAAATGACAGTGGGTTAGCTGTGTGAAGTGGCTTTAGAGGTGCCCATATTGCAGAGGGACACCACACACACACACACACACACACACACACACACACACACACGTGCATTCAAAGTACATGGACTGTGGGAAACTGTTATCATATGAGACTTTAGGACAGAAAAGACTCACTGAAGGGCTGTACTGACAGAATTTTTAGACTTGGTCCTCAAGACACCAAAAGGCATTTTTGGAATTTCAGCAAGAATAGTTGTGAGGAGTTCATGTCTTGTTTTGGAAAGTATTGCTCTGATTGGTGTATGAGCAATAGTTGTTGAGGGTGAGTGTGGAACAAAAGGCCAGGTAAGAAGTAGTCAGAGCACTCTAGGTAAGTGGAAAGAGTGGTGTGGGCCAGAAGAGGTGAATGGGAAGAAGGAATACTTTGAAGAGAAAGAGCTTCCAGGCCTTGATCATTAGATATGGGGGGAAAGAGTGAAGTAATAGAAGAGAGGTATCTCCAGACAAATGGAATTAAACATCAACTGATTTATTTAACACAGAAAAGAGTTGTGATCATTTTCCTGTGAATAACATAATTCATTCTTCTTTGTAGCTAAATAATATTCATACTATTGACAACTATGTAGACTCCCAGAATGTAGTTTTTGTGAGTTTTACTATTGTAAATATGAGTGTACAGGAATTATTATATTATGATGTCTTTAATCCTTTTAGGAATATACCCAGGATAAATATAGCTGGGGCAAATGGCATTTCTATCTACAGATTTCCAAGGCTCTCTATACAGGCTTCCATATCAGGAACTCCAGACCACCATGCTAAGGGAATTAAACCAGCCTCAGAAAGTAGAATCTGGAACACTTTCTCTTATGTAAGACACCTAGTACATAAATGAATAAAAGAAAGAATAGATAGTAGAATACTAGAAAATATGCTTTTGGAGATGGGGAAGGGAATTGTGGGAGGTAACAAAATAAAAAATGACCATAATGTTATGTGCATTTACTAGCACTCCATAATGAACACTCCTCTGTATTACAAACATGCACTAATAAAAAAAATTTTTTTTCTAGATGAGAGAAGAAAAACATTCCCTACAGTTTCCTGCTCAGAAATGTAAGTGAATTTAAGTCAACTGTTTCATTCAGAAAAGTGCCTCTACTGCCTATGGATGTGTAAATTCACTCATATTTCCAACATTTCATGGTCATATATTACAAACCTCATACTGGGCTCCACCCCTAACTACATCTACAAGAATATAGACCCTTCTAAATGGAGGAATAGCTAGGAAAAAAATCCCTGCACTTTTACTCCTCTTAAAAATGGGTTTTAATTCATGCCTCTCAAAGTTAGAGCCTTTTATTACTGACTGTAAATCTCAGGGAGACAAGGAGTCATAAGATTATGAAATTACCTTATAAATTAGTTGCTGGTAGTGAAACAGTTGTTTAGTTTGTTGAGGGGCTGGAGTGAGGAGGGATTTTGGTGTTGAAATAATTATTGAACATTACTGAACCAAATAATTAAACTGTGCTGTAAAGTTACGGTTATGGTAATATTCCCATCATCATTTGTTTTGTTTCGCCTAATCTAAATTATGATTTTTTGTTATTGCTTTGGGAAGCTACAATATAACAGTCAAACCTGAAATTAAAACCAGCCTGCAAGAGCTATACAAGGTGATCCAATATGCTCCACAAGCAATTATTCATGGCAAATAATATCATGAAGCTCTTAAATCCTCCTCGTAAGGCTATGTGGATGTGCCTCAACTAAAACCTTAGATATTTATAGGTATCAAAAGTGAGGTATGATTCACTGAAACAATCAAAATGCAAAGGGAGATATCTGAAAGTCCGGTGGGAACATCTTAGAATATCAGATTTCTGTCTCCTAGCAGGGCTAAATCTCAGTCATGCTGACATGGAAAAAGGCTTGAGTCTTTTCAAGCAACCACAGAGGGTGCCGTACTCTCTCCTACACTGCCTCACTCCAGGGGCAGTGGACAGAACCATGTTTTCAGAGTAAACACTAAACCATTTCCTCACCACTCTATGAAAACTAGGTGACCCAAAAGGTTTATAGGAAAAGAGCAGGATCACCACTGGCACCATCATCCCTATGGAAGAAAAAAGGAAACTTGTAAAATAGAATATTTAATGATTTTTAAAGTTGTGTGGTCAAAGCTGAGATACTGAAATCTCACAGCGACAAAATTCTGTGTTTCAGGCCAGCCGAATAGCTCAGGGGATTAAAGCACTTGCTTAGGCAGACACAGGGTCCAGGGGTTCCACCCTGGGGGTGCTGAACTGGGCCCGCCCCCCGGGGGCACGCTGTGATGGTGATTGAGACTGGACGTGGTGGCACCAGCCTATAATCCCAGCACTTGGGAGGCTGAAAACAGGAAGATCACTACGAGCCCGATCTACATAGTGAGACCCTGTGGACCATGTAGACCCTCCACCAACTACAAACAAAAAACAAAAACAAACACCTCTCTGTGTTTCCCTTTGCCTCTAATTTATAGATCATGACATAATAACTATTCCCCTGGGTTATGAGATAATAGAACTAACTGATGATTTTGGATTATTTTTAGTGATTTTGGGGAAGAAACACTGTAGTTTCTTCCCATTACTTTGATTCCTGTGGAGTAATGCATTTTCTTTAATCTTTTTCATGTATTCATTTATTTGATACAGGGTCTCACTACACAGTGTGGATTCTGTAGTGATCCTTCTGTCTCAGCTTCCCCAGTGCTGGGATTACAGGCTTGTACCACCAGGCTCAGTTTTGGTGATCAACTTGGCACTGGGGGCCAGCACAGCATGCAGTACCAGGCGTTGAGTCCAGGCAGGTGCTTAGACTGCTGAGCTGTCTCCCCAGCCCCAGTTAATACATTTTCAAAACCCTTCAGATTGAAGTAGCTAGAAACTGCACACAAAGATAGTGCTATTTGGAATTTTATGTACTACTTATTATTCAGATGCCCTCTTAAGATTCCCATGGCTTTAAAATTTAATAAATGTAAGTTCTAGAATTTGTTTTAGGAAGGATAAATGTCTTAGGAAATCAAAATAAAGAAAGATTCTAATTATATTTTATCTTTTCCTTCCTCCAGTTTCCCATAATATTGTGGACAAAAACTCATGTTAATTTCCTTTTTAGAATATGGCCCATTATAAGACATGGTTTCTAAAGACAGAGGTCGAAAAAAACAGAGCACTCACATAAAAGCCACTTAAAAATAATGTAAATTTTTCCACAATATAAGAAAGAAAAATTAGCACAATAGTTAAATACATGGTGTAGAGTGAGGATGATCCATATTTGATGCTTTGAATTTCCCTGCCTACCACAAACTGGGATTGTTGACCAATGATTAATTTAGTCTATTTCCTCATGCAACAATTGACAAACTACATATACTATCGGTCAGAATGTGTTTTTTTAATGAGAAACATAGAAAGGCATATTTTGCATATAATAGATGTTTAATAAATTTTGCTGATGATGAACAGTGAGAGGAGGAAGATGTGGACTATACCAGAAGCAGAAATAAGATAGATAGGCACTCAGAAAGCAAAGTGTATCACCCATCATAGGCTAGGTTACTCCAGGATAATAAATATTCATTGAAGCTAGTGGTTTACAATAATAAAAATTCATCTTACTCATGCTATGTGCTGGTTACAGATTGGCTAGCCCTTTTGCTTTTTGATGTTATTAAGGGAAATGAATTGACAGAGGACAACCCTTAATGCATTGAAAATTTCCAAAGCAAGAGAAAAGCACAAAATATCATCCAAAGAGTACCCAGAAGATGTTTTCATTACCTCTTACCATATTTTGTTGGTCAACATGAATCACATGGCCAAACTGAACTTCCCAGAGGCAGGGAGATAAAAGACCAAGCTTCTAGCATAACGAAGATAACTCAGGTGCTTTAGAATGCTATCATAACATACTATAGATTGAATGGCATAAATTACAGTCATTTAGTTATGCCAGTTCTGGAGGTTGGGAAAACCAAGGTCAAGATACTAACTGGCCAGGTTCCTGAAGAGGCCCTCTTCCTAGTTTGCCGAGGACCACTGTCCTGCAGAGCAGCTCTATTGTCTCTTCTACTTCCAAGAGGGTCACTAATCCTTCCTAGAGACCACACCCTGTGAGAAATGAGATCTGTAGCATGTATCGGGTACTTTGATAAAATTTCATGTATGTAGTTTGGTGAACACTTTGAAGGGGAAAATTGCTAGTATATGCTCAATTTTAAGTAAGTTAGATGAGCTATAATGATAAACTTCTCAGAAGACATGGGGAATCATACTTCACTTGCAAATTTGTCAGTATCCAAGGGTCTGGATTTTGTAATTCTATATTTTATTACTCTTGTGTTTAAGAGGGCTCTTAAGGAGTAACTACAAAAAGTATCATCTAAACTAAAACAATTACCAGTAGAAGGGGAGATGTTAATAATTTCACCAGGTTAAAATTATAAATAGGTCTTGTCCTGGGGAACTCTACAGATAATGACTTAATGTATAATTAATGCATTGTCACTGAGAAATATATGCTGGGTCCTTTCCCTTGTATATTTTCTTCTTTCACTTAAAAATTCATTAGTTTATCATCCATGAAAAAAATGGATCATGAATTCACTAGGGAGAATGAATGTCCCCAAACAGGTAATTCCTTGTACAAAACCATCACCATTGGACAATAATGGTCCAGAAGATGCCACCCTTCCCAGACACACATCCGTGCTCATCAGAAAACAAAGAGTTGAGAAACTTTCTATTTTTCTTTGCAAGACAAGATGAAAATTCACATAACATCCACACTTAGTATATTTCCAAGTTAAAACATGAATGCTTTATGGTAAATTCCCATTGGAAATGTTCTTGCAGAATAGAACACAGTCCTTATATTAACCTCCTAGTAGGAGCAAGACACTGATTTTCCCTTTAAAAGCTAGAGAATACAGACTAACCAGAGGGTGTTTTGTAAATTTAAAGCAGGATGACCTTTAGATGTTTTCATGCATTTAATGATCCTTAAGGACCTTTTTCCTTATCTTGATGTTTTGCATTGCAAGTACCATGCACAGGAAAATAGAGAGCTCTATCATTTCCAGAAAATACTTTATAAAAGAAACATTTTTCACCCTATACTTTTTGTTTATACACAGGGACATGATGGATAGAATTTGAATATCCCTCCCTATTAGACCCATCTGCAGATTCCCATTACTTCTCCCCGAAAAGTGACATGCAAATGTTCTTGTTCTATTAGCTCTCCAAAGTCCATCAGCCACCCTAGCCACAGAAATGGAGAGTGGTAAAAAAAATAGTAGTTTATATTTCATGAACAATAAAAAGATGAGATGAGACTGATCTGAAAATCATCAGAGACAAGGTGAGTGAAGCCATTTTTAGTACAAGGAAAGATACATATCATATACAAAAGAATTTAGGAAGAGAAGAAGAAATGAATTACTTCACATAAAAATACAACTTTCCAGCTTCTACTTAAATCCCTCTCTTGCTGTATTTATTCAAAGATGCTATACTAGCAAATATCACTCCATCTTTCCCCCTCATTGTTTCAATGCATTCTTTACTTGATTTAGGCACCAGCAGGAGAGAACACAATGCAGGCGCATTTCCATTGCATGTGTTAACACTTAGTTACTTAGAAGGTAAGAGATTTAACAGGAATAAATAGGACTGCCCACAACAAATAAAGCAGAACATAACACGTAAGTCTATGTGTGATGAGAGGTAAAAATCGAGATATTAAAATGCTCTAAGTAATGGGTTAATGGCCTATTACATTGTTACCCTATATTATTATAGGAGTGAATAAGGATTTCTACTCAACACTATCTTGTTTAAAACACTGGATCACACAATACAGTCTACAGAAAAATGTGAATCACATCTCTAACACCTAGTGTAATTCTTGGTACTAGCAGCATAGCACCAAACGATGTACCAAATAAATGCTAAAGACATTTCCGTGGTGGGATGTTTATTGCTTTCAGGAGAATATCCAAATAGTATGTACTAAGCATAAACAGTGCTCAGATTTGAAGAGGTTGTCTGTATTTGTATTTTTCTGCACTTCTTCATGTTGTTTACAATGGATGTATATTATCTAAGTAATTATAAGTACCTGAAAGTCGCATGCCAACACTGATAGTAAGACTGAGGCAGAGTGCTCACCTTTGGCTGTCTTGCTTTGGAATTATCACCAAAGAGAGAAATTTCAAAAAGGCCTTTTAGGTTTTGATGAGTCTTTGTAGAACATTACAAGAAGAGAAACTGATACCTATCAAAGAGACCTAAGTAATGAATACATCTATTTTCTGTTTCAAATGCACCTAAGAGGAAAAACTTCACTTTTAAAAAATAGGCTTTACAGAGCAAAATTTTCTAATAAGCATCCTCTTCCAAAGGATGCCAGGCATTATTAAAAAGACTGGAAAGACCAGTTTGAATTTTCCACCATGATCAAAAATCAAAGACATGAATTAGGTCACTGATCCACAAACATCCTTCCTTTGACCCACACAACCTGTGATGAGGTATATTTTGGATCAGGACAAAAAAGGAGAAGAATATGAATTTAAAAGCCAAAGCTATCTCTAATTCAAGTTCTTTCTTACATCGCAAGATTATGTTCTTCCTACTCTTTTGATATAGTGTCATTTTTTCTTGAACTGCTAGTGATTTTGTGAACTGCCTGAGTCAATAAGAATAAAACAAATAGCTTCCTTATGTAGTATTCTTTATTACTTTTGAAAGGATCCCTTATCTTGCAATTTCTGGATTGTACAACTAATGAATAAAAAGTAACCTCTAATTTCCTGTTTTTGAACGTGTTTTAAAGTAGAAAAGTTATGCTTTTGGGGAAAAATGTCTAGGAATTTAATGATTTGAGGAGAAAAATAATGAATTATTCATGGAATTGGACAAGAATTATGAAAATAATTTCCCTGAAACAAGTCCTCCTTCTCACTACTAAAAAGAAGCCTTGTTTTCCTTATGAATTTCATTTTCCTGTACCACTCCTGCCCTACATGGTTTCAGTTTTGGACAAACATATTAATTAGTGATTTTTCAAAGTATGCTATGGACAGAAGGGAGAGGGGCACAAACACTGAAATCTGTGATGATTTTGCAACAACTAGAGGAAAAACCACAGTGTGTGATGGCAATGGGAATTGATAGCTAATGTTTAAATATGCAAATTTCCAATAAAAAACTTGGTATTTCTTTCTAATTGCAGGATTTTCCTTCTTTTGTCCCATACACTCCTCACATTGTGCGAGATGGATGGGTAATTGCCTCCTTAAGGTTTTATTTGGGTTTGCTAAAGGCAGGTATGGATATTCAGTTTGTTACGTTTTTAAAAATAAATAATCTTAGAATTTTATTCTATTCTCTCTGCATCCTTCTTTATCTTTTTCTGACAAGGATCAGAATCCAGGAACAGCTTCATCTTGAGATTTATGAAACAACCAGGAAATAATATCGATAGGTACTAAAGCACAATCCCTGATGTGTGTTCTAATTGTACAGCATCTTAAGAATTAAGAGGAAACCTAAGGAAAAGCTTGCTTAGTTATTCCTTCATGGGTCTTCACTCTTCCAATTGCAGCAATGAATTTCAAAAGTTGAGCATTCTGCTATTGATAAGTAGTAAGTTCTAACCATCTTTTGCTACCCACATATCATTTCTACGACTTTTTTGTGACATTGGTTCTTGACCACTGTGTTAAATCTCCACCTAAAAGTTGTTTTGTCTTCTACCTTGAGAGTCCTGCCTTCAACTAAGACATGTTTTGCTATGGCTTTCTGGTCCAAGAGCACAATCCAGCAAGACCTTTTCCTCTCATCTTGATTTTGCATCATCTGGAGTCTCCTGCCATCTATTCTCTACAAATCATCTTTTTAAAACTCCTTTCATGGATTGACAATGTCTCAAACACTTCAAAAGGATTCTACCCACCCTCTTTATAAAGGCTACAGTCTGTTTCTAAGTACCATCTGTGATCATTTCCTTTCTACCTCCAGCTCTGTTTTCCAAAAGTGTCTTGCAGTTTGTGCATTTCATCCACTCTGCCTAGAATCCCCTCTCAACTCTGTGGAAACTTTTTTTATTTTTCAAGGTTCTAGTCAGATTTCTTCACTTTTCTGCAGGTTCCTAATATAAGACAAAAACAGTTGCTCTTTCTTGTCCTTTTCTGAGACATGGCATAAAACATCGCTATTGTAACTCTCCATATTGGTGAACAAAAATAGTTTTGTTATCCTACTGTTTCCACCACCATCTATCTGCTGTAGGGCCTGTTAGCCAAAAATACCATATCCTCTCAGGACTCAGCACTATCAGTACCACTTATGAACTTAGGAGAGAAGGAAACTTCAAGGCTTCCCTCCAGACCTGCTGAGGGACAGTGCACAGAAATCTGCATATCCATAAGACTTCCAAATGATGCTTATTTCCACTAGATCTCCAAAATAGGGACCAATAGTCACTTAAACATGACACAGAGTTGACCTCTTAATAAACCTAAAATTTAAATATGAAAACATCTTTTAACTGTTATGAAGTGTGTCTTTTCCAGATCTTCTCTGCAATCCAGTGACACATTCCCATCAAAATTAGTTTTGTCCCGATTTCCCCCTACAGCACTGACCAGAGCTTATTGAGTTTCCCAGCCGCACTCCACAATCTGCATCACAGCTCTTATTGGATTTGCAATTTCCCATTGCACATTCCAAGCCAGTTCCCTTCGCAGATCCCTGCTAGTGCCAACGAGAACACTTGTTAATGTTAATAACAGTTCTGGGCACAGAGAAAGTGCATGCTATACAAAAAATAAGAAGCACTTGTAAGGAGAGAGGGAAAAGGTATGAATATGAAAACACTTTGGCTAAATATTTATTATTGATGGCATTTTCAAATAGTTGAGAATGTGAAAGGCATTGAGACCATGCAAAACAAATTTCACCTCATAACATGCACAGAAAAAAGTAGGATCCATGCCAATTATAATATCATAACAGAAAGCCTCCATGGAGGGGCAGTTTGCTGGAACAACTCAGTGGTTTAATACAAAATGAGAGTCTTAGATAGCAAGGTTGGATTTGCTCAGTGAAAAGAACACTGAGAGTTGAAGCAATTACCCTAGTAATTGAGTGGGGGAGAAAATAATTTCTTTTGGAAAAGAGCGCCATGTCTTGCAATTAGCAGTTTATATTGATGAAAGCCATTAGGAAGTGGCTTGGTTTGTCTGGCTTTTGTCTTGTAGGCTGAGGACCCTGCTGCCCTGGCTCATCATCTCCATACTGTCTTGTTGAGATATTACACTTGAAATGGTCTTGCTTTAACACAAAACCATTTTGTTTGTTTGTTTTTTATATTAATTTTATTGAGAAATAAAATTAAGACCGTTTCAAAACATTGATACAGTTTCAAAACAGGTTAGTAGGACAGTTAGAATAATTAATATGTTGCATATTGTTGTCTTTGTAGTACTTATGCATAGTACAAGATGCAGAAATGATAACTTGTATAAACACTATTAGTACAAATCTTTCTTCCCATACAAAACCATTTTGAAAATCTGAAAATAAGCTCAGTATACACATGCACAGACACAATGGCTGCAGCTTCTCAGGTATATTCATTATATATATATATGTATATATATATATATATATCATATGTATCATATAAGACATATAAAACTATAAGACATATAAAAATACAAGAGATCATCAGACCATAGAGCAAGTGTCCATCCCACAGCACACATGATAAAATATAGCAAATGTAAGAACTGGCCAAATAGCTCAGCAGACCACACACCTGCTTAGACAGGCACAGGTTTGATCCCCAGTGTGCCAGGCCTACACTATACCCAGGGCACACTGAGACTGCACCTGAGACTGGGTGTGGTGGTGCGCGCCTATAATCCCAGTGCTTGGGAGACTGAAAACAGGAGGATCAGCATGAGTCCAATCTGGGTAGTGAGACCCTGTAGACCCTATACTAAATAATTTTTTAAAAACCCAGCAAATATAATCAAATCTTTTCTTTTCTTTTTTTTCAGAACCGGGGATTGAACTCAGGCCCTTGCACTTGCCAGGGAAGTGATTATTCCACTGAGCCATCTCCCCGGCCCAATCAAATCTTTTCAGTTTTTCTCCCTGATTGCAACCTCTCCTGTGCCACTCAACAGAGGTGGGAACACAATTGAACGTAGCAGTCACCATTCCCTCATATTGCTTTCCTGTTTCCCCTGCCATACATGCAAGTAATCCATGAGCGTATCTTTCTGTCTAACATTTTCCATGTCCAAAAATTGTGCAAGTTCTGTCACACCATATATCTCTTCCTGGAAATGAAGTTTTGTTTTTGCTGCTCCAATTATAGCTTTGAGATTTACCAATCTTTTTTTTTTCTTTATAGCCATCTCTTTTATTTTGCTCATTAACTCATTTACATCATGGATTTCTCACACAAAAGAGACCATGAGATATTTAATCTTTCTTGTTGACTATAGTTATTTTAACTAGCATGACAAGAATATCTCACAGTGGTTTCAATCTACTTTTCCCTGATTATCAGGAAAGCTAAAAGCTACTCTTGCATTTGGCCACTTGTATGACTTCTTCTTTTTTCCATAATTTTATTGAGAAACAAATAGCAATGAGACAGTTTCAAACCAAATTGGTAAGATAGTTTCAATAATTCACACACTGCATACATTCTTCCTAGTGGTTAATTGCTGTACAAGATGTGCACATGATATCCTATTTACAAACACTACTACAACAAATCTCTCTATTCATTAAGAGAATGTAACTATATATCTATCCTAACCATTTTCAATACACAGATACAAAATGGACATTCATCTGTATCCCTTTTTTTCATTGTTGTTAAGTTCCGTTATTTGAATATTATAGGTGTGTTAACTCAGCAAAATATTCTAAAAGAGTCCAGTAGTCCATAATAGTAATGGGTCTTCCACTTCACCGGCAATGTCAGAGAGATTTACCTGTCTTGACATGTAGGGATCTAATTTGTTCATTTTAACTACACCCTGGCATTCCAGAGATAAATTGTGCTACAATTTATTTTCTATTTTTTGTTTGCTGGGCAATTAATGTTTGCTTGATTGGCTGATTGCTTGCCCCACTTGTTGCTCCAAAGATAAACAAAACTTCTCATATGTCTGTCTCTTGTACACACACTTAGAGCTGAACTATCTGAGTCAAGGATTGGTTCATCCTGAACATTCCACAGTGTCACTAAATTAATCTCTGAACTAGTTACATCAATGTGCATGCTCACCAACAAAGTGGAAGCACGCAGTGCCCCCACATTCTTGTCAACACATAGTATTGTCTGCCTTTTTAGAATGTGAAGAGTGTGGAATAGCAAACGCTTTCCAGAGATGAATATTTAGTACCCCCAGGAAAGGTCAACTGACTCTATCAGCACCGAGAACATTCAGTAATTAGACACACTAAGTAGAACTATTAAAAGTCGAGCATTGTGTCTGGAACACAGTGGACACATAAGACCTATTTGATGAATGAATATATTGCAACTTTTGCAGATGACTCAGAAAATGAGACAAGGAAAATGCCTGCCAAAAAAGCAATGAAAAGTCAACACACAGCTTTTCTTTGGAAAAGAAAAAAAAAAAAAAAAAAACAACTGCAATTCCAGATACTCTTTCTTCACTTACCTGGGCAACATGACTTGTTTCTTCAGGTACCCTTGCGGTTTAAACTCCCACACTTTACAATCAATGAGCAAAAAGCAATTCCACTCCTCAGATTTTTCTCACTTACTATTCAGCTGTCTCAATTCATTAATTTGCTTAATCAGCCCTCATCAATAACTTTTCTCTCCGCTGCATTCCTCTCACAGAGGGGAAAGGCAAGCTCTGAATACTCAAAGGGGTGGATCTATAAAGAAACAAGAGTGGCAGCAAAAAGTACGTGTGTCAGTGTCTTTTGAGGGATTAAAATGACTTCATATTTGCATGTGTGCTAGTGGTGGGAAAGGTCAGGGCTGGAAGACATGTTCTCATTTTGCTGATACTGTAGTCAGTGAAATAAGTTAAATTAAATGATTACCACATGGTGTGACTTAATGAATGACAGTCCCATGGAGGTTAAGTATCAACGAAGAGGGCCTTTGTCTGAAGTCCTCAGAAACATTTCACAGGAACATTCTCAACTCAACTCAGATATTTTCCCCCATTGGGAAAATCTGCACATTGGCATTAGGGCTACTCGGCTGAGCCAGAATGGGCAACGGCTTCCTCACCATCGCGTTTCCCGGTGAACAGCCAACAAGTAAAAGGAATCACGGTGTTAGAGTCAATATAACACTAAATGGAAGACAGTGGGTCAGAAAATATCTTTCCTCATCTCGTTGAGGAGGAGAGAAGGAGACTGTGCGTGGAATCTTGGCTCGTTATTATGAAAAAAATAAGCATGATTAGTGAGGGAGGTATGAGCTAATAATACTCAAGAAGTGGCATTTTTATAAAAAAATCAATATCCTGTTCTTATGAGGTCCAGGAATTATTTGTATTTTTATCATTTTTAAAAGCATGAATCATGCTGATACTAAGAATGCATAATCTATTTCCCTCTTTCAACTTCTTTTGTCTTAATTGTATACAAATAAAATGTATACACCATTAAGACTTGGCTAGCTGTATCACAATATGGGAATATGTTTTTGCCTACCTTTGACTGTGATAAAAGTATTTCCTTTAGGTACTGTAGTATCCATCAATCATATGACACTGTAGTCTTAGCTGTGTTTTAGAAGTAATTATGAAGAGGAATTTTACATGTTGAATTGAGGATTTCACTTTTATCCACCAGAAATAAGAGCCATTTTTCTAATTTTTAGGTGCTTTGAATCTTTCAACTCAGGAGAGAATAATGATGTGGAGAAGTTTGTGGATACCTGCTTCCATAAGCAAATCAAGGTGAACACCATATTCTGATATATAGTACCATGAAACCATGCTTTCTGTTCTTTGGCAGAGACGAGCAATATGGGCTTTATCACTTCTAAATGGAATGAACTCAGTCTCATGAACTGCTATATTAACTGAGCTATAAACACACAATTCTAAGTAGGAGAAGCTGGTTGGCTATGTGATTCTAGTTTCCAAAAGTATACTGTGCCTTTACCCTGACAACGGATTGTTCTGCTTAAATGCTTGCTCTCCCTGAAACTACAGAGCTATTGCAAACCTACCATTACACAAACCAAGAATAAAATAGTCCAAAGGCAAAAAAGAATGCAGCAAGGATCTGCTCTAGCTTTTATTCTCTTTGAGATGAAAATGCTAATCCAGATATAAAATTCACCAAGACTGTCACAGGTACACTTAGGAGTGAGCTATCTCAACTATCAACTATTAAATCATCATTACCATAACAACTGGAATGCTCCCATTTCAGATTTGTCAGTCAAAAGCCCAAGAGGAGATTAAGCGGTCCCTTTCTTGATATGAACACTTGTGAACAGAGGAGAAAAGCCTATTTTTTTTCCCAAAGATGGATTGAAAATCTCTTAACTTCATGTAACCTAAGAAGGATCAGTATTGTCAGGATGCCTAAAAATAAAATAAAAGCATAGATTTCCATAGGAGAGGGTCATTAGCTCAGGATTTGACAGGCTGCTAAATGATAACTCAGAATGGAGCGCCAAAAACACACCATAATTAATTACCAAAACAGGCACTCCTTGGGCTAAAGCTGGGGCAAGAAACTGCTGACAGAACAGAATTCACATTCCACTGCTCTCCCTGCCTCTCCCAATTTACAGGAGAATGGGAAATCATGAACAATTGATACACTCCGTTAGCTGCTATCACAGAGAGTAAGTTTCCTTGTAGCCTTAAGGGTATCTTACACAGTTTAACACTGAAAATAAAAGGTAATGTTCTTGGCAAAGAGCTAGGGGGATTAAATTTGGGAGGCTTGAAGCAGCCTTGAATTGTAGTCAATAAAAAAGGGACCAAATAGTAATTTTGTAATTTAACTGTGCTGGTTATGTCCAATGAGTGAGACACTTGTGAAATAAACCATGTAAATAGAAAAATGGCTTAACTCTTTCAGTGGGCAGACGTGGTATTGCTTTCTCCTATGTTTCCCATGATTTGCTTCCTGGATTCGATTAAAAAAAAATGCAGTTGTTTAGATGCTATCAATACATTTTCAAAGATAGTTCTGGGGTGAAGATATTGATTTTTTCCTTTGGCATCCTTCCTAATAAGCTCTTAACATATTTAGGGCTCAGAAGGGTTATCATTATGCTATAACATGGTCAACAGGACAGCATAAAGCATAAACCCAAGTGCCAAGCATAACTTGGAAGTCTTTGTAAAGTCACCAAATTCTTGATCACTCATAAATCACTCTATAGAGAATAGTATCTGACTTTTTGAAGCAATCACTTCACAAACAATATAAGACACTCAGCCAGCAGCAAACAGAACTGATCATTATTTACAATGATCCAATAAAAACTAACTCTAGAGGACCTATGCTCTTTTGCTTCCTCCCTCTTCTTTTTACTTCTTTCATATTTTAGGGACATTTTTGCAGCTGAATTAATGTTGCTGAAATATGCATATGAAGGTGTCTGCCAATTGGCTGCAAAATAACATGCAATTCCTTAAGCATTTCTTTGTTAAATTGTGAGAAGTAACTTTCGAAAAATGGTTCATCATATTTTCCTTGTGGCTGGATATTATTGAGATAACATTTTATTTAGTAATGCAGTCTATGATAACACCGAACCTCTAAAGCAGTCCAGGAATCTATGAACTTCTTACAGAAGAAAGTAGAAGGGCTCGTGGCTGTTCTTTGTCTTTGATAAATGCAACTGACCTGGATGCAACAACCACTACCTCAAAACACTGAAAAATATTCACAAGGGAACATTTTCCTTTTTTGGGGGGGCTTGGGGTTGCAGTGAGAACCTTTATATCCTGGGTACAGTGGGCAATGGTTTAAGGGACCCTGCTGTCAGCTTTGCAGGATGAGGACTTTCCCACAAATCCTAAGCTCAAACAATGGCCCCTCAAATAGTTCATTAGTCATCAGTTATTCAGAATTCAGAGATGGGTTCAAAACAATATGAATTTAAAATAGCATTTCTATAATCATCACACGCAACTATAAGACAGCTACTAAAATGATCTGAGGAGAAGGAAGAGGAGAAGGAAGAATTTGTTTTGATCATTCAGATGTTGCTGGTGTCTGGCAGAGTAGCTGCTTCCCAACATACGTAGCGAAGGCAGGAAGGAAAGGAGGAGGGAGGAGTGTCCATTGATCATCCCAAATACTCTAAAAGGAGAGGAAGGAATTCCCCAAAAACGATTAATCAGGTGACTCTAAGCAATCTATGAACTATGCTCTGGGTTTCCATCATGGATAAAACTCCCCAGAACTACAAAGATCTCTTATTCTTATATGGTTTGGTGTGAATCCCTGCTGAAAAATCTTCCTTGCTTTTTTTTCTTTTTATGCTTGGCTATCACTCATCTGCATAGTATAATGTTATCCACCCCACCCCCCACATATGTCATTCTCCCTTCTCTGGGCTCTGTGTGAGGTACTAGAGATGGCACTCAACAAGACAGGCTTTGCTAATGCGTTCTTCAGCATACAGCCCACAGAGCATCGATTCCTTCACTTGGGATCCTCCTTCTCTCTTTTGAGGATCCATTGCTCACCCCTCAATAAGGTAAGCTCATTTTTTTGAGGCAGGGTCTCACTATCCAGTTTGGGCTGGCCCTGGGCTCACTTTTGTAGCCTCCAGGCTGGTCTTGAACTCGCAGAGATCCTCCTGGCTCAACCTCCTGAGTGCTGGGATTACAAGCCTATACCACCACACTCAGTGAAAACCCATTTTAAATAGTGCAGAGTTTTTGGCCAAAAAGAAGGAAGCAGGCCTTAGTATGGGATTCTTGCTCTACTGGTAAAATTTCCCTGTTATAACATAGTAATCATGAGAAAAAGAAAATCATTTATCCTAAATGAAAGAAGGTGAGAAGTGAGGTTCATGATCTGTTGGTGTTCTGAGTCTGAAAACTCAAAGCAGAAAGGAAGTCCTAACCTCACTAAATTCCTTATTCCTTGAGGTCTTGAAAGTATGAATATGCCTGTGAATCTCCAAAATATTATGCTCTTCATATAATCCTATTAATAATTAGTCCATTTCCTCTGTATCTCTTCTGTCAACTGTCCCAAAGACCACTGTGCATTGATTCTCTATCTTACCTTGCACTCTCTAACTAGGAAATGGTGCTAATGCTATGTGTCCCATGGTTCTTCGAGTATAACTGGTGGAGATTAATAAAACGAAATGCAAGCTCTGTTAAACCCTACAGACCATTACTGCAATAAACAAAAGTCATACTATTGTGCTTTGAGTTGCTTTTACAGTTCAGAGCAATTGAGTTTTGTAAAAGGAAACATTATCACATTTGGCTTTAAGTAAATGAGGATTTCTGGAAGGAACAAAGACTCCACTGCCTCGGGTCTTTCCTTTCTCCTCTGTTTCTTTCTTTCTGGCCTGCAGACTAATAGCTCATTACGGAGATGACTGTCTGAAAAAATAAAAGTTACCTAGACATGTAGGCCACTACCCAGGAAGAGCTAATTATTTGCATAAATCATAAGGATCCTGGCCCTGGCTGTATTAACCATTTACCACACTGATCATTTGTCACTGCATTGTAATGTCAGTCATGCGTTGAGAGGAAATTACACAATGGTGGCTTCTCCAAGTCAAATCATGGTGTAGCTTCTCTTTGTGTAGTGTGAAACACATTATTCCAAAGACTCCTCTACAGGGAAACAAATTCAACCAGGGCAATAAACTGCCACAGGCTCACAAATTAGCCTCCATGTGGACTGAGAGCATTTGCTGCTGGCCATGCAGATTAATTCCTTCAAAGTATCTCACGGAATACAAGGAAACAGGGACCCATTTGCTAACATCCTTCAACAGTTCATAACCCAAGACCTGAAAGCATTCACCACTACTGGTTCTCAGGCAGGCTAGAGCTAGCCACAGGTACCACATCCTGGGCAATGCCCTCCATCAAGAAGAATACCTGCCTTTTAAACAAGAAAACCTGATGGCTGAGGTCAAGGCAATAGAATGGGCATCCCTCTCTGAGTGGATGTGACACAATTAATACTGAAGGTGTGTCTACGCTGTGTATGGCTGTGTGATCATTACTACCTAATCACCACCATTGTAACAACATCAAAAGTAAAGATGAAATAATTGCAGCTAAGACGTACACTAGGAACTTCATATGTGTAACCATTAATGCTCAATAGTAGATGACCAAAATATGGTGCATACCTAATTTTTTAAAACATTTATTATAGTAAAATACATATTGCCACTAACCCCCTTGAGGTGCTCCCCCACACTCAACCCACCATTCTGGTCAGTTTTTGAACCTGTTCTGCATCACCTACCCTATTATTCCTCTTTTGCAAAAGAGGAAACTGAGGCTCAGAGGAGTTAAACAGTTTCTCCAAGTTCACACACACTCTGAGCAAAGGTTTTGGAAAGCAGTTGCCTGAGAGATGGCAACAAAGGCTTTGTGTAGGTTGCCTGGCAACAAACATCTGTGGCCAGCTCTTCTAACTCCAACTGTCGAATACTCCTCATAAAAGTAATCTTCTCATCTAGTCTCCTAATGTCATCAAACCATTTATCCTAGATAGCTGGTTCCTAGCATGTACTTCTCCTGGACAGCAGACTCCCGGGTGTATTTCCCAGCATGCCGGGCACCTGAAGATAATTTAGTAGATACAAGGGTTGTGCCTTATGGGTATTCTCACTCTTACTGTCACAGGCTGAAAAACAGTCCAGGAAAGCTACCAGGTCACAATTCTTGCAGCCTATAAGTATTACAAATGGAAAACTTTCTTGTAGATAGGACTAAATTAAAGCCCTCAAGGTGGAAAATTAACCTGTATCACCCATATAGCCTTACAAATAATCATAAGTATCCACATAAGGGAGGTGGAGACACACAGCGGGCTACAGGACCACAGAGGTTGTAAGAAATAATACAGAAAGCCCTCCTATACCCTGCACTGTTCACAAGCATAACTTGCTACACTATAAGACAAGATCATAGCTGGAATTCTGACCTTCACACAGGCAAGACATAGGACACCATGTTAGAACAATGATCTAGGGCATAACCACATGCCCCCTGTACTTGACAATCTTTACTCCCACCTTTCATCTCTTGGAGCCACTCATCTCCTCTCTATTTCTGTAATTTTGTCACTTTAAAAATGTGATATAAATGGCATCCTTAAGGCTTGGAATTTTCTTTTTTTTACTCAGCAAACTTCCTGGAGTTTCATCCAAGTTTGAGTGTTTCAAAGTGTGGTCTTTTTGTGGCTTTGTAATATTTCATGGTAAGGATACCCCGAAAGTGGTGTAATCAATCACCTATTGAAAGACATATGGGTCATTTGGTCATTTCAGACTTTGGTATAGATAAAACTAACACAAGTATTTGGGTACAGATTCTTTTTTTTTTTTTTTTTT